>NC_031768.1:93189162-93203734 GCF_001522545.3 Parus major
CCCGGGCTGCCGACGGCGGCGCCTGCTGCTGGGCACTGCCCACGGCACTGCTCTGCGCCTACGGCTTCTTCTGCAGCGTGCGGCCGTCGGAGCCTTTCCTCACCCGGTACTTGCTGGGGCCGCACAAGAACCTCTCCGAGACCCAGGTACCGCGTCCCTGTGTGCCTTCTTCCCCCCACAACCGCCCCTGGGGCTGTGTGTCTGTCTGTCTGTCTGTCTGTCTGTGCTTTGTTCTCAATACGCGGGTGCTGGCGCTCACCGCTGTCTTTTCCCTTCCGCAGGTGTTCAACGAGATTTTCCCGGTGTGGACTTACTCCTACCTGGCGCTGCTCTTCCCCGTGTTCCTGGCCACGGACTACCTGCGGTACAAGCCCGTGGTCCTGCTGCAGGCCCTGAGCCTCATCGTCACCTGGTTCATGCTGCTCTACGCCCAGGGGCTGCGGGCCATCCAGTTCCTTGAGTTCTTCTACGGCATGGGGACTGCCACCGACATCGCCTATTATTCCTACATCTACAGTGTCGTCGATATCAATCTGTACCAGAAGGTCACCAGCTACTGCCGAAGTGCCACCCTGGTGGGCTACACAGTGGGCTCGGTGTCCGGGCAGGTCCTTGTGTCAGTGGCGGGATGGTCCCTCTTCAGCTTGAACGTTATCTCCTTAACCAGCATATCCATTGCCTTTGGCACAGCGTGGTTCCTGCCCATGCCACAAAAAAGCCTTTTCTTTCACCACCTCACAAGTCAGCGGCTTAGTTGTGAAATGAAGGTCATGGACTGTAAAAACGGAGCGGCTGTTCAGGATCATCCCGATGTGCAGAGGGCACCTGGCTGGGAGGATGAGACAAAAGTTCCCTTAAATGGGGAGGGTCATTCAGCAGAGAAACGGGTGAGTTGTGCCCTGAGTTTACATGAGCAGAAGGTGCCATTCAGATGTGACTGTAACACATGCATATACGTATGTAGCAGTAGAGATGTAATATCTAACAGCAAAAAAGTATCCCTTTACTTGTTCCACTTCCTTATTTATGGCACAGGGGGAGTTATTACTGGCATCCTTTTGCTGTTTGAGCATGGTAGGCTGCTCCTTAGTTTTTCTGAAATTGCTCTTCATGTTTCACACGGCTGCAGTTTGAATGCTCTGGGCCATCAGATTGCCATCCAACAGTAGAAAGCAAGGGACATCTCTGGGACACTTAACATTGAGCATATGTCCAAACTCTGTGTGTACTCCTGGGTGCACCCAGTGGCTTGCAGAAAAAAAGATAATTCTTCTTGCACTCGCATTTTGACACTGTTATTCCAACTGTTGTGCAAGATACACTGTGATATGCTGTGTAATAATTGGGGTTTATCGTAGGATCCTGGAAGGAAGCTGGTCTAGGAAAGAAACTGCAGTAGTTCTTGAGTGCACTTGGAAGCAGACATTGATTAGTTGTAGAAAGGCAGAATGTGGATAAATTGCAGGAAGCACATCTGCATAATATCTGTTTAATGCAGCCCCTGAGAATGTCAAGGTGACATGTGGCTTTTGTGGGCTGCATAACTTGGCAAAGTCATTTGTATGGAAACAAGTGCAGGGACCCTTGCTCGGTGGAGGGACATGCTGTGTCCTCAAGGGTGAGCAGCCTTCGGTTTTGAGGACCAGTGTGAGTGTGTAGTTGCCTGCTGGGCAGGTCCCTGCTGGCCACACTGCTCCAGGGAAAGCAAAGATGTGGAGATTCCTGGCAGGGGGATTCAAGGCCCTGGGGAGAGGCCAGCCTTGCTCCTCGGACAGAAGGAGGCCGTGCTGGTTCTGAGGACAAGCCAGAAGGTAAGTGCAGCTGCTGGATTAGTCAGCAGCGGGTATTTCTTAGCAAGTATGCCACAGTTAGCTGGGGGAGGCAGCATCCAGGGCTGCTTTTTGCTTTTCCAGCTACAGCTGGGAATTAAAGGTATTAACATTCCAGGGACTTAATCCTGCCCCATCCAGCACGATCTTGTGTGAGCAAGGATATTTCTACCCGAGTTATGCTTGCTTGCTGAAGGGTATTTGTTAAGACAAATTCTATACCATAAACACATAACTTATCTGTCCCTTTTGTTTACCTTACTCCTCTCCTGTGAGAGTACATGTAGTACCAAAGTAGTGTAGAAAAGTTTAGAACAGGAGCAAGCTCACCTGCCTAACTCAGCAGAGGTCACTTACACCAGGTGCTGAAGGCTGGGAAGCACTGGAGTGTGATGATTGTCCTTCTTACTGAGGTAACAGCAACCACATTTCACAAACATGGATGGCTGTAGGAATAATTGTACTCAAGAGGCACGGGCAGGGCAAGTGGGCCTTTCTGCCTTATCAGACACATGCTTGGGGCTGAACAGCCAAATCAGTTTTGGCATTGTGTGTGACTGTTCCCTTCTCTTGTTTTCCTGCACCTAAACTTGAGCTTGGTGTGAAATCGTCTGTGTGGGAGTTATGTGCCAAAGTCACATTGCCACAAGCTCACCTCTTCCCAAGTTGTTGTGTTGTGTTTTGGAGGAACAGTATCCACATGCAGAGCAAGAGTTATGCCATTGACAAAGCCCCGGTGGGACTGTGTGGTGTTTGATAAAGATGCTTAGAAATCAGTGATGCTTGAGGGCGTGGGAGAAAGGAAGTTCAGAACAGGTTTCAGGCTGTGTTTTTTGGGGGTTTTAGTAGAAACTTTTTGAAATGAGTTTTATTGCTCATGGAATATAGTCTTTCCCAGGCACACACTGCATGACTCCCCCAGGGAAAGGGCATAATGCCAGGAGCTCAAAGTTGCTGCTGCTGTCTGGAAACCACTCTGAAACTGGACGTGTGACAGAACAATGTGCAATAGCTCAGTCCTGTGACAATGCTGTGTTTCCCTGCAGGGAACCCAAGTTCACAGGGGCCTGAGGTGCTGGGTGGGCCTTGGGGTTCTGCCCAGTCTCAAATGAAGTAACTTCTCCTCCTACTCAGCCTAGAAGGGTCTTGTCCTACAGAGTCTACACTACATCTGTATATGTGTGCATGCAGCAAATGGAACCAGGAACTTTTGTCTACAAAGTAAAGACATGCTCTTTTCTTCTGCTGCTGTTGATATAAAGTGGTAGAGAACAGGACTGTAACAGTATATATAGAGAGCAATTTTGATGCTAGAATTGATCTATTTTCAATTATTTTTAAGGGTCTTCCCCCTTTCATGCTCTTTCTAGAAATATTTGGAGTGGAAAGCTTCATTTTTTATCGCATGCAATTTGTCAGTCACTTATATGTGCAGGAGCTGCCATTTGCAACAGCAGTGTCTCGTGGAAGTAGCTTCTGTTTCCCTTTAGATCCCCAGGTGACATCTCTCACCTTGAAGCATTCAGGGGTAGAGTGTGTGGTAATGAGATTGCTTCTTTGAGTATTTATAAACTCCTAATGCCTGTTCTAAAGAAAATCAACTTTTTGGGGACAGATAAAGTTCTCTGTGCTACAAACTTTGGTTGCATTTGAATCAGGACTTAAAAGTGTCAGTGATACTTTTTGCCTTTATGATGTTAATGTCTGGTTTCTGATCCTGTCTTGTCAAAGTGGATATTGTGTCCTGTTCTCTGGTGTTTCTTCTCTGGTACCCTTCAGTTGCTCACATAACATGTGGCAGTCCCTGCTCTCTGCTGGGGAGAGCCAGAGATGAAGGGGTGCTTGGAACTGAACCCTTCCTCTGCATGTAAGAATACAGCCCTGTTTGGCACAGAGACTGTGGGATGGGAAAGCTTTGTATTCATTACTCTGTGAGGTTTGTGACCAAGAATGGTCCTGTCACTCACCTGAAAGGGGCAATTTTGTGGAGCAGTGTGAAGTATTCATAGACAAGGACTTAACATTTCTCTCCCCTTCCTTCTCCAATCTATGCAGAAGCAGAAAGTAGACATCGTAAAGGTGCTCAAAGATCTCTGGCGGGACTTCCTGCAGTGCTACTCCTCCAGGACCATGATCTGCTGGTCCGTGTGGTGGGCACTGTCCACCTGTGGCTACTTTCAGGTCATCAACTACGCCCAGGGCCTGTGGGAGATGGTGCTGCCTTCTCACAGCGCAGACATCTACAATGGTGCTGTGGAGGCGGCCTCGACACTCCTGGGTAAGCTTCTGGCTTAGCTTCTGCTCTCTCTTGCTTCTCTCAAGGTCACTAGAGCATGATTTGGAAGTGCCATGCATTCCCCCAAGCATGCAGGAGAGGTGAACCCTGGCATTTGGGGTGAGTCTTCCCTGACATGCACAGGTAGGGTGCTCTGTGTGAGTTAGTTGCTGAAGCAGCCCTGATTCTTGTAATCCAGTACGTAGGTGTTTAGAGGAACCTCCCAGTCAATCTTCATTCTGAAATACTTGGCAGAAGGTTCCAGGCATGTGGCTGACTGTGTGTTCTTGGCTGTCACCATGACAGTGGGGTTATGTTTGTTTTAGCCACTCAGAGGCAGACATGGGGTCCTGTTAGGTTTTGCTCCAGGAGCCTGTGAAGGTTTCCTGTACACACACAGCATGCAGTGAGCCATGTTTAGTCATTTCAGCACTGGAAGGAGCAGAAGCTATTAAGATGAAAGGAGTTGGTTGACTTGAAAGGGACAGGTAGGTCAGTCAACACAAGCATTTGTTTATTAAGTTGTTTAATACTGTTTCATTACCAGAACTAGGACAATACCTTTTTAAAATAGCTAACATACCCTTACAGATGTTGCTACAGAATTTCCCTTTTCTTTGATGGAGTCATTGTTCCATCATCTGCTGTGGACCTCACCTACTTGGGGGCAAAAGAAACCGAGGTACACAAGCAAATTATTAGTGCTTCCTTGGGCGTGGTCAGCCTCTGCTTGAAGTTCAGTAGGAAGCTGTGGCTGGTTTATAGTTCTAAAAGCTGGTCCACAACCCACTGTTAGTTGTATTTGAAACTGTTGGCAACTTGATGACTTTGTCTATTCAGTTCTTGGTGTGCTAAACCTGCCCTTAAATAGCTTGCTCTCATACACTGTTTCTCCACTCTAGCCTCAGCCTGTGGCTCTTATCTCTTGTTTGGATTGGCTTCCTGTACCACCCTACCTTTGTCCCAGAAGGAAAAGAATTGATATCGAAGAAAATAAGACCCATAATGTGGCCTAATAGCAGCACAATTTAAAAAAACTAAAAAGCAAGGCAGGAAGAGTATTCTTCAAAACTTATCATTAACATCTTTGATAATAAGGTCCCTTTTTAAAAGGCCTGTGAACAATGGACCTAAACTCTTGTGAGACTGAAAATTTTAGTTTCCCATTTTTATTTTTTTCCTCAAGTATTTTTATAAATAGTTGAATCATTTTGGGTGATGTTTTCAGGTAAATTAGTCTGAACTACTCAAAAGAGAGAATCCTTCCAGTTGATAGAGATTAATTGCTTGAAAGAAGCAAAGTTTAATGAATTAATACTCACAACTAAAAGCTTGAAGTGTGTGACAGGACTGGAAGTCCTTACATCTGTTAAGAATGAGCATGCACTGACCTGACTTCCTAGGTGCTAGTGCAAATGCTCTAACTTCTGATTTCCAGATTGAATTTATTAATGAGCTGTTTATTTATCTCTGATGTCATGCCAAGGTTGTATTTTAGCACAAATACACATTTTGCTCTGGGCCAGACAAGCCAGGTTTTTCTAGTTGTTGTTTGGTAAAGTTAAGTTTTTTGTTCTCTTCCTTACTAGCCTGTCTTTGCAACAAACCTGGTTTGAGCTGATTCTTTTTGAAGGTGGATTATCAGAATTGCATTCAACTTTATTCAGTGAAGCCTCAGACTTACAGAAGAACATGCTGTTCCCTCTTCTTCCTGTGCTAGAAATACCTCTCCTGCTGCATCCCAGATCTGATTTGCCATTTTCATTGCTTTCAGTCATTCTGTGCTCAGTTAGGAGCAACGTTTGACAGCCTTTGCCTAAGGTGCTGTTGCCACCCCTGCCCTGCAGAAGGGTTTAAGTTGGCATGGTGGCTCATTAAGCTTTCCCTGTCCTGGGAAAGAAAAGTAGTATTCCTTCTAGGGAGAGCAGCTTACTGTTAGGCTGTATCCCTGCACCTTCTTTGGAGTGTGGCAATCCTTTATCAGGTTGGGTTGTGAAACCAGTGGATCAGTTGAATGTGTCTCACTGAAGAGACTGAATATATTCATTTGGTGTCAGGTTGATGCAACCTTGGCACATAGGGAGAGTACAACTTTGTGAATTTCCATGAGATCCTCGGGTCTATTACCAAATTTCAGAATTGCTGAGACAGTAGGAAGAGTGCTCTAGGACTTAGCTTCTTTTTGCATCTCAGAGTTTTGCTACTCGGGGAGCCAGACTTTCAAAGAACAAGATGTTATGTCATGTCACAGCAGGCACCGAGAAGACTTTAGTAGGGGAAAATAAATCCTTTCCCTTGACATAGTGCCCTTCTTCGCCAATCTGTAAGATTGATGTAAGGTCTGACAGGATTGAAGGCTTGTGCAAACTGGTGCTACATAAGGAGTCTTGGTGTGCTTGAAGGTTTTCTAAGACAGCAAGCCAGCTAAGGGCTACAAAGAGCTTAGATACTGCACTGTAGCACTTCTGTGCAGTCGTCTGCTGCTGAACACAATCCTGTTTTACAGAGATATCCTGTAAACCTCCCTTTGTCAGTATGCTGTTTGTCTGGTTTGCTGTGTACAGCCATTATGCTTTTTGGTTGCTATTTGGCTTGTTTGCAGAACAAGGCCTACTTGGAATGGGAATTTTCTATTAATGTCATATGTATTTAGGCTTCTCAGTAGCTGCAGCCATGATAGTGCATGAAACACACCTTGTCTGCTTGTCGAATTGCAGGAAACACCACATGCTTTCCTGTCCTATGATTTGTCTTTTATCCCCATCCCCTCTTCATAAAATCCAGCCAGAGTTACAAACCTCTCTGGGTTGTAAAGGATTGTTCTTGCACAATCAGTAGTGCATGATTATACCCTGTGATTAGGCTGCATCCCAGGAGATGTGGATTTGGACTCCTCGTCTTACTCTTACAGCCAAGTGTAGAGAAGACAGCAAATGTAGGTTTTTCTGCTTCCTGGGAGAGAGCTCTAACAGCTGTGCATTGAAGTGAGTAGTGTCTTTATCCCTCCTACCCTCTGCTACAGCACCACTAAATAACTGGGTGAGTGCTTTTGAGAACCAGGTTTGCATTTCTCAACAGAAATTGCCCAATTATTGACAGCACTGCCACAGTCAAGCACAGAGGACTGAGTAGAAGTGGTCTGAGGCCTGGGGCTGTCATGCTTCTGGAGACAGCAAGGAGACTTTAAAAGCATTCAGCATTGATCTATGTAATTTTTTTCCTGTTTCTGTAAAAGTAAATGGGAGTTTACAGCAGGGTTCCAGGTGAGGGAGGGGTCAGGAAGGAGAACTGCTGAGGTGTTCCCATTTGTGTACTCCACTTCATTCATGTTTGGCTGTTAGGGGTATAGAGCTCCCAATGTACCATCTCCAAATTTCTCTAATTACTAAGATTTATGTTTTCCTTCCCCTCACAGGAGCTGTTGCAGTTGTTGTTGTGGGTCACATAAAAACATCCTGGGCAATGTGGGGTGAAGTGGCACTTGCCCTGTTCTCCTTTCTTATTGCTGCTGCTGTGTATGTCATGGACACTGTTCGTAACATCTGGGTGTGCTATGCATCTTATGTCATCTTCAGAATTATCTACATGATGCTTATCACAATAGCAACGTGAGTATCTCTGTAACCTAAACTGCTCTCAAGGTTACAGCTGGTGTGAAAGCAGTGCATTACTCTGTGTAACAAGAGTCTGTTGCAAGGGTTTGTGTTTTGATTCAGGTTGGAAACTGAGGCATGGGGATATATTTGGCTGGCAGTGTGCCCAAGCTTAAAAGTCTTGTGACACTGAAGTGACTACTTCTAAATATTACCTAGTGCTGATTGCTAGGGGAATGTTTTTCATAAATGTGGCTGGAGTGAAGTGTTAACAGATGAGGAAATGACAATGCTTTGACTGGGATGAAGCATCGGCTTCCCCTAACCTGTAGGAAAATTACTTCAGTTTTATTTTTCCCTTTGGGGATGAAAGCATAGCTGGTTTTGAACCATAAAATCACTCCAAGACAGCTCAAGCACAAGAGGGGTGATGCTGAAACCGGCAACTACAAAGGGAGTTCTGCTTAGAAGGATGCAAAAGGTTATGGACCACACAGCCACAGACTGAAACTTTGAGATTGGCAGCAGCTCTCTGGGGTCAGAGTGCCTTGCATCTTCTCCACGGGACAAGACCTTTTACACCAGACAGCAGGGCTGCTTCAGTAACACTGAAACCCACAAACCTCCCTAAGTGGTGGGTTGTTTGTTTGTTTTTAAAAAAAGGTGTTGCATGTGTCTATGGGTCTCTTGTAGCTTCTAAATTAGTCCATCATGATTCTGTTTAGAAAAGGACACTACCCATGCAAAGTGATTTAGCTGTGGAAAATACTAAACCAGTCAGTGTAACTCCTCAGGCTGCACAGTCATTCTGTCCAGAAGAAACATTCCAGCCATTCATGCATTTCCCTGCTTTTCCCCTTATGTTTCTGGTCATCCCTTTCTTTCCAGGTTCCAGATTGCCACAAATCTCAGTGTGGAGCGGTATGCCCTGGTGTTTGGGGTCAATACTTTCATTGCCTTAGCACTTCAGACTCTGCTCACTGTTATTGTTGTGGATGCCAGTGGGCTTGGCTTGGACATCTTCACCCAGGTATGATAGATGCTCTTACCTTTCTTGATGGGAGGTTGGGAAGGGAGGAAGATAAACCAAGCTGTAAAGCTTCTCAGCTACCTGTTTCTGGGTCAAGGATTTGACAGAGAAATAACTGCTGTTTCCTGATATTTTGGAAGTGGAAGTGAACTCATTTATTTTATTAACATTTCTATAAATCTGGTAACTGCTTGGTTTAACCACTTTCTTCTTTTCTTTTCATCTTGTCTGCAGTTCATGATTTATGCCTCTTACTTTGCGGCCATCTCACTGGTGTTCTTGGTCAGCGGCATCTGCAATATTGTGAGAGCTTACAGAAGACAAGAGCAGGTGCAAAGCAGATCTCCTGAAAGCCAGTAGTGCACCAAGCAAAGTCTCTTGGTGGCTACATATGAAGAAATAGGTCTGTTTTTAATCTCTGCCTTTTCTTCCCAAGGCAGTCACCTTAATGGTATATGATCTGTATTTATACTATATTAGTAGCACATTTTAGAAGGTGAATGTATTAGCTCTTACGTAAGTAAGAACAAATATCTTCTTTCTAAAATGCCTTTTGTTCTTCTGTTGCATGTATGGGATGTGCAGCAAAGAACAGTAAATTTTCTCAAAGAATGAGAACCTTGGGAGGTTTTAGTCTAACACTGTCCATCTGCAGGCAGTTTTGTGATTGTCTGGTCAACTGCTGCTCTCTATCATGAGGTGCTGCTACAGGGCCGAAATGAGGGCGCACTAACAGACCTCTCTGTGGAGAGCCCCAGGCCTGGGACAGGAGGTGGCCTGAGGGCTGTGCTCTGCAGTGTGGCTCTCACTGAGGCTGCCCTGTGATGCTGGATGCCCTGTTTTGAGGACTGCTACACGTACATTTCTGCATACGCACATGCTTCCTTGAGGAGCTTGTACTGTTTCTCCTGTTCCTGTCTGTCATCCCTGCTGCCAGAGGTTTACCTTAGGTGATCATGGTGCTTCCCCAAAAACATAACTGTCCTGGGGAATCTGTGGCACTGGTGGAAGGGCTGTCAGCAGCACTACTTGTGCCACAAAGGCCTGTGCCCAAGGGACTGTAACTGGAGGGGACACTTAGAGGGAGTTGAAGTAGGAAAAATGCTAATCCAAGGAACCCTTGGATAGCTTTGCCTCTGTCCCTTAGGGCTGCAGGTTCCTGTGATTACAGGAGTCATTGCCTCACAACCCACGGGCTAGACTGTTTCAGGGGGTGGTGTATGTTAGTGTAGCACTGAGAAGGAAGGTAACTCACAGGATTTTAAGGTATTCTTTGTGCCCTTAGAGAATTGTGACTGTGGTGATTAAATTGACACTTTCAATTATGGTAGTTAGCAGAATGACTGCCTGAGGCTTTGGAAAATGATGATTTATGGTCTGTCATTTTTCCACCGATATTTTAAAATGCCTTTATGCTTCTGGTGGATCTCTGTCCACTAGTTCTACCTCTTCTTTCCACATAAGCAGAACAATGAATGTTTAGAGTGGGCAATTCTTTTGTTTTGCCCAGTTTAAGCAATTTGGGACTTGCCTCATACCTGATTTTTAAAATAATTTATCTTTTCCAAATTGCTTCAACACTAAGGGGGAGTTGCACAGACTTGTCCTGGGCTTGGGTACCTGAATACTCAGGCAGCATGACCAGCACAGCAGCAAATACCTAAGGAGTGTGACTGTTGCTGTGCAGGTTGTGGTGAGTTTGAGTGTACAGGGGAGCTGGCAAAGGAGAAGGTGCAATGCAGCCTTTCCCTCTGTGCCTTCTCTCTTTGTGTTCGTTAGAACTTCTTTCTTCTTTCAGCTGAAGAAGTAGCTTTGGTTCATCACCTGCTTTTAGTGCCATGGAGACTTCACATGAAGGGAAGGTGTTTTTCCCCTGGCTGGGACATTTCTCATCACTTTCTGTGAGCCTCAGCCTTTACCACACAAGGTGCATGATTAATGTGTTTGGCATGGGATCCTGGGATCCAGGGAGCCCTTCCAGGCCGGCTGCTCAGGGGAGCCCACTTGCCAAAGCTTTTCTTTCTGCAGGCTGCCTCCTGAATCAGCCTCCTAAAGAGGGGCTCAGCTGCACTGGCATTTACACATGTAGCCTTAACTGCCTTATCCTGAAATGGAAACTTGAAGCCACCCATGTATATATTCCTTTCTCTATAGTTTTTTTGTTTTTTTTAAAAAAATAATATCTGAAGCCATGAAATACTAGCTGATGAGCTATCCTGGGACAAGGATAGTCTGTCCTTTGAGTTCCTTGGTCTGATGGCAGTTGGAGCAAGGCAGGGGGAGTGGGTGTACAGCACTCCTGTCAAGTGACCAAAAGCAGCAGCTCAGTTTTAATCATACTTTAAATACAGATATCAAATCTTTGATGGGGAAGAGCCCGGTTATTTTAAATGCAAGTCACAAATTAACTAATGACTTAGAGCAATATCAGTGATTTTTGTACCAAAGTAATGAAACTGTAGCAATAGAAAAGCTTGCTACGTTGTGTATGTCTTCAGGCCTACAATGTATGGAAGCCACACCTGGATGTTGTTCAGGTTCTGAGCTGTGCTGTTGCTGTGGTGATGAGGTGACTATAGAGCCTGATTGGAGCTGTATGCAGAGTTAACAATGATTCTGATGAAAATCTGTAACCATGTGGACATTGTCCGTTTCTAATTAAACAACTATTTTTGTTAAATAAAAATACTCTGAGATATCCTGTGTGGTCAATGCTTTTTTTTCTATTTTGATATCCTGCTAATCCACAGCATTGCTGCTGTAGGTTGTTCTGAGCATCTTTGTAACAAAGAGAAAAACAATTTAGAACAAAACATACAAAAAGAAGCAAGACTTCAAGAAGCTGATAGTTGCTGGCTGGCTTTTGTGAGTTTGCGTAACTGTGTAGCTGTCTTGTATTGGGGATTCTTAAGTGCTGAGCAGTCCAGAAGCACCACTCTAATTGCAGTGCAGACTGGTCTGCTGAGGGAGATCATCACTCACCAGTGCAGGGTAGCCCTGGATGCTCTGGTCTAGCTGGGGGTTACAGTGAGGGAAAGCAGGTGTAGGTTTGCCATGCAGGACCTTTCTACTTACATTGACCTAATTACAAAATTGAACCCTTAAAGGAAAAATGCTATAAGCTCCCCATCCTGGCACTTCCTGCCTTATAAGACTCTCCTGTGCTGTGTTTCTAGAAGACATGGCTTGTACCTCATAATACAGTCTAGGCTGGAGGGTACAGTGGTTTGTGTTGGGTAGTAGCCCAGCAAGCCCTCTGCCCAGCACCAAAAACAAGAGAAAAGGAGTGTTCTGGGGAGGAAAGGAGGAAGGGAGGTTTTCTTACACATGCTTCCTTCAGAGCTTTGTTGCTGAGTTTTATTGCTGAAGGACAGGACTGTTGGCAGGTTCTGAATTTCATTCATCTGCCTTCCCTGGGTGAATACAGAGTCAGCTGTGGAGGGATGAGTTTCTTGACAGTGTGGGGGATTAAAATCTCTGCTTGTGTATGTCAGGAATATTAGTAGGTCATACAGGTATAGCATTTCCCATAGGTGGGTTCAAGTGATTTTCCTCTGGTTCTGGTGAAAGGCTGCTCTCTCCTGCAAGTGAAGCGAGTCCACGTGAACTGTGGCAATCCTTGCTCCTCCCATCGCATCCTGCCACATCGTGTACATCTGAGAGAGCTGAAAGGGGCACAGAGCTGCTGTGCAGGAGTGGAATTTCTGCGTTGGAGATCGAGCACGCCGTGCGGTTTGGCGGAGATGAGATAAACGCTACACACGCCTGTCTGCCTGGGGTGCTGTGACTGTTTCTTTGTTCCAGTTGATGCTGGGGGCTGCTGCAGGTGAGTGTTACAAATGAATCTCTGTCCTGTGCTGGGCTTGCTGTGATGCTGGGAGGATGAGGTGTAGTTCCTGGGATCACTGCTACAGTGAGAGACAGGGTGCTGGGCTTCCTCTGTCCAAAAAGCAATGAATAGGCAGAGCTGCCAGAGGCTGCTGTTTCAGGAGCAGCACCCACTGCGGTCCCCCTGGGCTAGCAGGGGCTGTGAGAGGCTGCCAGGGCAAGGCAGGATTACAGGGTTACACTCAGCCCCTGCTGAGGCTGTGTGTGTGTGTGACAGAGCCAGCTGCTCTGGCAGCGCTCTCAGGGAAAGGGAAGGGCTCTGTGTGGAAGCAGTTGTGTTTTCTTCTCTATCATTGTGATCATAGCCAAGTACTGGGAAGGCAAGAGGGACTTTGGCTATGGAGGGGCAGGAAACTGGATGCTCTGAACCCTGTTCCCAGTGGCTTTTGACAGTGTAAACTGTTTCCTACACTACATAAAAAAGGTGTTAAGGTGCTTGTTTAATATTGCACTGGAGGTGTTACGCAGCCTTTGTCTGTGAAACACACTGTACGTGAATCTGTTCCCTGAACACAGTGTCTGATGCGTTAGTGACATGGAAAACAGCAGCCAACATGTCGGGGTCTGTCCTTGGAGATCTGCACTGCTTTACTGTTGGTTTCATTGCATTTTTCATAACCATGCTCTGCAGCTTCCTCACATATGGGAACATCTGAAAGCCTACATTTAACGACATGTGGGTTAATGGATGCATAGATGGATTTTGATTGACCTTAAATCATTAATTTATCATTAAGTTCTTATTACCAAACATTACAGCTTGACATTCCAGCAATGGGGTCTAATCCTTGTTTTAACCACCCTGATTTGTGATTAGTCACATAAAGTATCTCTTGCTAATGAAAAGGACAGTGCTGGCTTTTAAGATGAAGGATAGTCTTACAATAAAAGCAGAGAAGAAAGCCTTGGTATTATATCCAGTTCCCTGTATTTTAGTCTGCTATGAATTTGTCGAAATGCGGAAAATCAGAAATTCAGCATATTTCCCGGAAGGGTGGGATAACTGCATGCCCTGGGTGAGGTCACTGGTTGAATTTTCACCAGGTACAGCAGGAACCATTGCCAAACAGGTAACTGAGCATTATCTCTGCTAAGTGTAAGGGAGCCCTTGCAGCCCACTAGAGCCAATGTCAAAACCTGGTTTTCTTTTTCACTGTATGGTGTAGGATGAGCAGAAACCCTGAGGTCATGGAGTCCATCCTCCTCCTGTAGCATGTGGCCTATGATGACAGACGTCTTTAGAGAACTCATGAGCCCCACCTTGAAGGGGTTCAGCTTTTCTGTCCCATGTGACTTTGAGTGAAAGGCTGACCCTACTTGAGTTACTCTGAGAGTTATCAAAGCTCTGGCTTCATGGCTGTCTTCTGCCTGTATTTTCTTTCATTAGCATTAACCCTTTAGTACAGGGGGAGTGCTTCCCTCTGAGGTGTGTGGCCTTGTAGACCTCATGTTTCACTTTGCCAGGCCAGTGTATTCAAAACTTGGGGCCATGGCCGTGTGAGGGACAGTGTGATGGGCACCATGTCAGTGCTGCCACTGAGGAGAACTCCTTCCCTCATTCTCTCCCTCTTTTCCTCCAGAGGGGTCCCTGCTACTGCAGCCCAAGCTGGCAGAAGAGCTGAGGAGGGTCATCCCCCAAAATGCCGTGCTGAGAAGTGTCTTGTGATGCTGAGTGAACTTTATCATATCTGAATAGCTGCTGGCAGCTGCTCACCCTTGCAGTGAGCTCTGTGTGTGCTCAGTGGGGAGTCTGGTGGTCACACAGCTCTTGGGGGACCTGCTGGCCTCAGGGGCACAGCATCCACTACCTGTGGGGGGTTTGGTTGTCCCTAGAGGAGACTGCAATCTGCCACCTCCCTCCAGTTCCACTGAAGAGTCTGATCCTTCTCTTTCTGCCAGCCCCCCTGGCCCCACAGGTAAATCAGGGTGGGGTTTTTTGGCCTGGTTTTTTTTTTTT
>NC_031768.1:93203779-93441610 GCF_001522545.3 Parus major
TTTTTTTTTTTTTCCAGATGGGAGTTAATTCAGGGCATTTTCCTGGTTTGTTTGTTTGTTTGTTTTTCTCATTTCCATATTCAAGGAGCAGTGTGTGGTTAACACAGAGAGGTGTGTCTCTGGAGATTCAGTGATGTCTTCTTTAGTGGTGAGACACAGGAACAGGTTGCCCAGAGAAATTGTGGATGCTCCATCCCTGGAGGTGTTCAAGGCCAGGCTGGATGGGGCTCTGAGCAGCCTGGTCTACTGGAAGGTGTCCCTGCCCATGGCAAGGGGGTTAAGAGTTTCAAGATCCTGTTCCAGCCCGAACAATTCTATGATTTTGTGATTAACAAAAGCCCAAATCCTGACACTGCTGGCTCTTGGGCTGATCCAATCGCTCATTACCAGCCGGATCACGATGAATAATACAACACGCGAAGCGGGGCTGTCAGCTGAGGATTGAGTACATAATTTAAGAGCATCAAAGAAGGGCTTTCGGCTGGACAGGGAGAGCGGGTTGCCGCTCTCCTGGTGGGGTGTGTGTGTCCCCGCTGCCCCCAGCGCTCTGCTTCCCGACAGTTTCCAGGCGTTAGATGGAATTGTGCCACACGGAAAAGGGGCAGGGAGGGGGCCCTGGCGCGGAGGCCCGTCTCCATGGCAACGGGGCGGTGCGGCCCACGGGAGCCAGGGCCCTGCGAGAGGCGGCGTTTGTCCCTGGGGAAGCGGTGTTCGTCCCTCGGGAGGCGGTGTTTGTCCCTCGGGAGGCGGAGTTTGTCCCTCGGGAGCCACCGTGTCACTGCCCGGCGCTGGCTGACGGGGCGGCCCCACGGCTGTCACGGCAACCGCGACGCCCGGCGGCGGCACCTCCTCGTCCCCGGCAGGGAGCGGCGGGGCCCGGCGTGTCCCAGGGGAGCAGGGAATTCTGGTGAGGATGTTCCCCACCGCCCCGCGTGGGGTTCGGGTTCGTGGGTCTGTGTATGCGTGCGTGTTTAGAAGGACGAAGCGACAGAAAGCCGCCTTTTGTTGTCACTGTGCCCGGGTGTAACCGCGTTACTAATCCGTGCAGAACAAATGGTGACAGCGCGCACCCCCCACAGACACACCCCAAGTAGAACAGGAGCAGGTGAAAATGAAGGTGTGAGATTTTCTGAATACTTTCTGTCCCTCTTAATGCCGAATGACTTTACTTCATAATATCCAAAATAGAATAAGAGCTGATTCAGGATTTTCTGGTGCCCCCGATATAAGAAGGACATGGAACTGTTGGAGCAAGTGCAGAGGGGAGCACGAGGTCGGTAAAGCACCTCCCCTGTGGAGACAGGCTGAGAAGGTTGGGGCTGTTCAGCCTGGAGAAGAGGAGGGTGCGTGGAAACCTCATTACAACCTTCCAGGATCTGAAGGGGCCCATAGGGAAGCCAGAGAGGGATTCCCTGTCAGGAACTGCAGTGACAGGACAAGGGGAAATGCGTACGCACTGGAAGAGGGGGAGCTTAGGTTAGATATAAGGAAGAAATTCTTTACTGTGAAGGTGATGAGGCACTGGAACAGATTGCCCGGGGAGATGATGGATGCCCCAATCTTTGAAAGTGTTCAAGGTCAGGCTGGATGGGGCTTTGAGCTACCTGGGCTGGCAGGAGGTGTTCCTGCCCGTGGCAGGGGGAGTTGGGACTAGATGATGTTAAGGTCCTTTCCAACCCCTTAACATTCTATGATTCTATGAAACAAGTAATTTAATTGTAAATTCTCTCTTTAGCCATGGCTACTTCATCTTACAACAGAAGAAGTTGTTTTTTATGCTGGTCTCCATTATTACACTTAACCTAAATTAATTAAGGAACGTGTTAGATGCGTTTGTACTGGGTGCCACAGATGTGAGCATGTTTTTTCTAAAGGCACAATTCCCCTGTGCAGCTTTTGTATCTCCTTACCATAATAATGAAATCACATAATGAAATTATTCTTTTGTGCTGAATATGCACTAGAGAAAAGTAATCTCCATTAAGATGCTGGGTACATCATCACCCAAACCAAGGATATTTGTGAAGGAAGGGACATTTCCCAGCAAAAATCATTACATGCCATATGAGGTGGTGCAGGAAAAACATGAGGGAAATAGGTATGGTGTGGAAAGTCAAGGCAATAGTCTAAACAAGCTCTAAAAATTCAAATTCTGAGAAATCTAGTGTGAGAGTGATTCTGGTGGCAAGTGGTAGCTAAGAAGAAGTGAAAAAACTGACAGACTTTCTTGAAAATGAAAATTTTCTTTTCAAAGAAAATGAAGAGCTTTTAAAAGTTTCCGTACAAACAGTTTTGCAGCAAAAAATGCCCAGCTTTATTACCACTCTAAGACAAATCTTGCCTAAGTTTTGAGGCTTAAAAAAACATCACTCTTTTCCAGCATGAAATACTGAGTTCTAAGAAGCAGAGCTGGTGTTCCTGAGAACAAATAACTGAGAACTCAGAGATGTTCATCAGAACTCAAAACAAAAGCTTGGGAGAATTTAAGCAACATCTGCTGCATTAAAGGATTTTTACAAAATGTGTAGACAGATTTGAAGGACAACCCTTCTTGATGCTGTGATTCTTGTCTGGAAGGGCAGGATGGTCACACAGCAAGAGCTGTCTTGCTGTTCTAGGGCCATCCAGAGTCAGAGCTCTCTCTTACATCCCATGTTGTCTTGCTGTATCATAAAATGTTAAGGGGTTGGGATGGACCTTAAAGAGCATCAAATTGTGACCTCCCTGCCACGGGCAGAGACACCTTCCACTAGAACAGGTTGCTCAAATCACCATCCAACCTGGTCTTGAGGACTTTCAGAAATGGGGCATCTGTAGTCTCCCTGGGAAACCTGTTCCAGTGCCTTACCACCAAAATAGCAAAGAATTTCATCCTAATATACCTAAATTTCCCCTCTTTCAATTTGTACCCATTACTCCTTGTCCTGCCACAACAATCATGATCTTTAGTCTATTGAAAATGACACAGATTAACCCTCCAACAGACACATGGAAGTGGCACCTTCCAGCCTACAGCAGGCGGTACAAAAAGAACAGGAACTTTTGAATACTTGATGTTTTCTTCTTCTGTGCTGCTTTTGTAAAAAGAAATAAATTACTGAAGGACTGAAGAGGGGCTAAAGCTATAAACAGCAGAATCAGCTCTCTAGGCTCGTGAGTGTGTCCACATCTTTAAACTTTTGCAAGTTTGATGCCTTGTACTGAGTGAGCTGAGCAGACAGCAGACAGTCAGCCTGGAGCACCAAGCACTGGCATTTAAGCAAACCTTCAGGAGCTGGTGGCACCTGTGTGCTATGCAGTGCAAACATTTTTTGAAAAGATTCAGTCCTTATAGTGGGTCATCTTCAGTTTTATCATGAGCATGACTATATCCAGCCTGATTAACAGGTTAATGAGTGTTTAAAGATTAAACAAGATAAGATACAAACAAGGTAAGACAAGCAAGAAGTTTGTCGCACTTCAAGCTAACATAAAATAGTGGTCTCTTTGTCTAAGCACAAGGCGAACTGCTAAAAGATCATGAGTTCTAGTTTAAGCTCTGTCAGAGACATTAAATCACCTTGATTTGCTTTAACTCAAACCTTCTCCCAGTAGCCAGGGCTGGAAAGACCCAAACCATTCATGTTTATGAGCCATTGGTGATCCTTAGTCCTGAGGTGCTGTGGCACTAACATGCTTGTATTAATACTGCTCACAAGTTGATATGTCATGAGAGATATCATTATTTGTATGTCACTAGAGTTTGAAAACATCTTATTCCCTCTCCTTTTTGTAGTATTGTTCTAACACATCACTGAAATAACTGAAAAGGAAGATCAAGCAGATATGGGTGATGTAACAGAAAATGCAGAATATGAGGATGATTTTGAAAAAGACCTGGAATGCCTAACTGATGAAGAAGAAAAAAAGGTATTTGTTACATTAAATGCTAGTTGTGTTATTTAGAAGACAAAATTGAGTAATATTTGGAATCTTAGGCACAAATTCAGTATTGCTTCAAATGTGTAGGTGAATTCACTGAATTTTGACAAGGAAGATTATTTGGAATTACAGTGAAAAACATTTCAGCAAACTGGTTAGTTTGGTTATAATATCTGTAAAGCAGAAATGTCAGCATTCATTAAAAATGATATGGTTTTTTCAAAAGTACTTCTGAGTTCCTTTAAGTGTTTGTGCAACACTCATTGTGGTTTTTTGCTGTCACTAATCATTTCACTGGTTAGTTAAACTGTGTGTGAATGTGAACATGAAGAAAATGAAGAGACTTGTTAGTGCCAAAAAAGCAGTTAGTTATGATATGCACTAATTGACAGCCTGGTTTAGAGTGCAGGTAGTTTACTGCTCTTCTCTCTCACTGTTTTTTTTCTCTTTCTTTGATAACTGTTCTTTTGTTGAAAGAAGAGACTAGCTTATTTTAACTTTTTTAGAATCCTGGAAAAAAGGAAGAGGATGTTGAAGCACAAATTCATAAAGCTGCATACAGCTCTCAGGAAGACAATGAGGAAGTGGAAGAAAGTCTAGATCAGCTTTCAGAGGCAGATGTAAATGTGAAAATGATATATGCTAATGAAAAATATTTTCCTGAGGCAAGTATTGAACAAAAGGGCCATGAATCTGATGAGAGAGAAAGCTTTATCCAGGAATGTAAGCTGGAAAATGAGCAGGAACTGGAAGAGGATGAAGATATGAAGCGTTATGTCTTGGAAAAGATTGAAGAAGCCAACAAAAACCTGGAAAATCAGACTCCTGTGGATCAAAACAGGGAAAGGAAATTAAAATTTAAAGATGAGATGGATATTAAAGCTCCTCCTCCAAAAGATGCTGACCTTGCAAGAGGAGATGATGTTTCAATTGGGCTGTCTCAGCTGCATATTTCTGATGACACAGGACAGAAACACACACTTTCAGAAGGTACTGGGTCAGATGAGGAAGTGACAGGTGGTAAAGTCCTAGTGGAAAAAGATGGAAAGTTTGAACTCTTAAGTCTATGTGATATTGAAAGCCAGGGCATTTTGCCCCCAATAAGTGTTTCTTTTTCAGATATTGAAACTCAACATACAGCTCCAAAATCTTCGCTCCCCACTGACCCTTCACCTCCTTCTGACTCTAAGCAACCTCCAGATTCTGCTTCAAATGGTGCAAAAGACCTGGGAAAACAGAAGACTGAGTCTGCAAGCACAGCCACAAAAACCTCCACTTACACTCTTACTCCCAAACAAAAAGAACTAAGGAAGCAGATAGAAATAAGGAATGAAATACTGAGGAGAGAGGTAAATGTATAGAGAAAAGTAAATCACAGTGACCATCCTATTCCTCTGCTTCACAAAGACCATGTGCTCAGGGTATTTACTCCATTCTTCCTTGATAAAAGAGGCAGCAATAATAGTTGTAGTAGTAATAATAACATCAACAACAATAATAACAATCATTCTCTGGGGTTTGTATAGAATCTCTCAAAGTTCCTTTCCCAGAGTGGTATAGGATCATGCCTTGCTCAGAGGAGAAATGAAGTATTTATTTAATATATCCTTCATAAATAGGCCTTCTGTTACACTTTTCGTACTGCTTTTGCTTCTTGACTCTCTCTCTCTACCTAGGTTCTGTTACAGTCCCATAGTTTATGGAATGTAGCATGTGGTGTCACATCTGCACATATTATATTGCAGTGCAGGAAGTTTACATTAACCATAGTAAGGCTGGGGCACATTTGGGTACTAAAGAAGTATGGATTTGGCAATTATATGGAAGAGTGTTCAGTCATAGTATAATGTTTACACAGCAGAGTGACTGTAGGAACCCTTTTAATTCTTTCTCAGCTCCTCACACAGAAAAAAAAAAAACCCTTACATTTAATAGAGAGCCTCCAACAGCTGTAATGGGGACTTCAGAAATCTTTACCAGAGAGTTAAAAAATGTTGATATTTTTCTTCTTTTTGCATTATGATGTTACAGTTACAAAAAGGTAGCTTGCTATGTGTGTTGCTGTATAAAAGCAGCATGAAGCATCTGCCATTTTTCTGTGCCATGATGTACTAATTAAGCTGGCTAAGTAGCTCCCAAGGTTACTTTCTATTTGTGGAAAGAGCTCTAGCCTGCTTTATTTGAAAAGGTTGCTGAGGCTCAGCTTAGTAATGAGGGGAATGAAATCTGATGAGCAACTGAAGTGTTTTCTTTTTGCACACAAGACTACGTCTCTTGAAACCATGATATATGTATTTAAAGTGTGGTAGGGTAGTGAGGGGAAGGAAGGTTATTTTCCTAACAGTGTGTGCTGAATTTCTTCCTTTGTTGCTTAGTTATAGAAAGGTAAGGATGTGTTACCTTATTTCTTCATTCTGGAATGGAATTCTTCCATTCTGTGATGGATTTCACAGGCATGAAACATTTCTTGACATTACTAGAATCCATCTGCTTCATTTTGGTGGAGTTTCTTTCATTCCAGTAAATTAGAAATGGTAATGGAGGATATCTGAAAGTTGTGTGTAGGTGGGAGGAACATCACCTATTTGCAAGCAGATTAGATTTCTCTAAGTATTGAAATAAGTAGGGATTGTAGTTTTTGTAAAAGAGAGAGTAAATCCTGGTAAGAAATATCAGCTTTCTTAAGCATTAATTGAAACTTTTACTACTCTTTGTAAATACTTCTAATTAGCTACAATGTAATTAATAAGTAAGAGATACCTTTCTTGTTTTTGTAAATATCAGTTTATTTCATACACTTGAAAAAAACCTGAAGCTATTAATACTCCTTAAGTAAATGCATTGTAACTTCAAGTCAAAAGAAAGGTCCTTAATTATGAGGTAGTGCAATCCATATTGTTAAATGTTGCTAAAGATGTTAAATATCCTTTAGGCTTTAGGGGTCCATCAAGCCTGAGAGCTGCATTTATTTTTAAAATATATCCATATAAAGTGATTCTACGCTAACCAGGGATATTGGGCAAAATTTAAGAATTTTCACCTGATCCTATTTAAATGTCTGTGAGTCAAGAGGTGTCATGGAAATGGTGGTGATCACAAGAAGGATTAGACTGAAAGTGTCTGAATATATCACAAACCACGGAAGTGCTCCAAGCAATTTCTTTTCCTAAATGCAGTGTCAGCTGTGATGCATGTTGGAGTCTTTGAGTATTCCTGTTTCATCTGTATTTTAGTGTGTCTCTCATGAAATTCAAATGGCCTATTTCTTGCCTGCAACAGTCTTTGCAAATTAAAATAATTCTCTTAAAAACTAAGTTTATTTGGTTTTCCTTCCACTTAAGGAAGAAGACAGGAAAAGGGAACTAGAAGAAATGAGGAGAAGAGAGAATGAAATAGTTTATAAAGCTTGGTTACAGAAGAAGAAAGTACAGTTAAAAGAAGAAAAGCGAATTCGTCGTGCAAAGCAGCTGGAAGAGCTGAGGATGAAAGTAAGGTCACCCTACTGTGGAACTGGGATCTATAGTGCTCTTGTTAAATAGGAAAACCAAATTCTAAACCTGGGTTCTTAGCTAAGTGTATGAAAATTTACAACAATGGGGAATGTTCTTGTTACATTGTTTTCAGTGAAGAGCTAGACTTGCAGGTTTAGGATTGATCTCCTTGGCAGAGTGGCTTGCAATTTAGAAGCAGCATACATGAACTTAACTATAAAATCACAGGGGATACAGTGATGCTCCCATATACCAGAAGAAGGACTTGATTGACCCCTGCAGTGAACAAGCAGCCAGAAAACTCTTTGGAGTGTGTTCTTTACCATCAAAACTTGTTAGCAAGCAGTTAATGCACATGACCTGATAAAAACCTGGGGATTCAGATGCTGTTCTAAAGTTCTGCCTTAAAGTGATGGGCTTCAAAAGCTAAATAAGTACTTTTTAAAACATGGTGCTTTGAATGCTTGCTCATGTATATATTCTATGCCAGATTAGCATATGCTCTAGTGTGTTTATAAAGTATGTTTCATGGATGGGAGATGCCAGCAGAATACAAAAAAAAATAATATAATGTGATTATTATAAAGGTCATTTACTGATAATGCTTGTATATACATGTCTTTTATTAACTAGGACGTGAACAGGGATCCAGAAGAAGCCTACAGGTTATGGCTTAAAAAAAAGCACCAACAATATATGAAAGAAAAACGGATAGAATTTTTGAGACGCCAAACTGAGGAAGTGGCCTTTGTACCAAGGGCAGAGGAATGCAACAGAGCATTTAGAGAGTGAGTAGGGTCATTCCTAAGGGACCACATTTGCAACTTTTGTAGTGTATCATCTCAAAACTGTAGCTGTCTAATGGTACATCTTTGCTGCTGAAGTCATTGTTTTGGAGGGTTTTTTTTTTTTGAATATGCCCTTTTAAACTTACACCTCAGCAAAAATCCATCAATGCCTTGATGTTGTTTGTTCACTGCTGTGAAATTATTTGTCAGAACCTGAGCTAAAAGGAGTGAATTGCTTTTGCTAAAAAAGGGATCTTCTCCTCAAACATTTGTTTTGTGTTCTGGAGCAAGCTTGGGTTTATTCACTCCATGAAGTAAGCATAAAGTTAAACCAGTCTAACAAAATAGGGGAGGTAAAGGTGGGTGCAGAAGCAGGGGAATTGGGGTGGGAAAGTAGTGCTTCCTGTGTTTGGGTGTGGCAGGCTTTTAGACTGTCTCAGCCATGACACCCAACTTCACCCTATAAGACATGTGGGCTCCAGTAAGTGGGGGCCAAAACTCCTTTGAATGATGTCAAACTTGAAATGACAACTGCCAGTACTTCTGATCCTCTTTGTCTCCACAGCTGGCTGAGGAGGAAGAAAGAAGAGAAACAAGAAGCAGAACTTGCTGCTAAAGAGAGAGGCAGGCTGTTTAAATTAGAAGCCAGAAGAGCAAGACAGATGCGGAGTATGCACTATATTTAATTCAGAGGCAAAATTATTTTGCTTCACAGATCATTACAGTTAAAAATTTGATGTAGACACAGAGTTCTTGGTGACAATCTTCTGAATTTTTATGGCTTGTTTTTGTCCTTTCCAGCTACTGACTTTTTGTGGTGTTTTTGAAGCTTACAATCAAGTTTAACAATTACCTTCAGTGACAATGATTTTACTATCTATTTATTTGTAATTTAGTTGAAAAGCCTGCTTTAATCTATAACTCAGGGATCTTCTCGATTTAACCAAACCTAAATGAGTGCAAGATGTACGTATGAGGGTGGCAAATACACATTCCCTTCTTAAAGGCACTTTATACTCAGCTCCATCATGGATTCCTGGATGCAGGCTACTCTGTAAAATGTTGAATTTTTTGTGGATTAATATTGCTGTTTGATGCTGCTAGTGATTAAGACTGTGCAAGGTGCTATGTTGTTGGAAAATGATGTTTATTATACCTATTGATCTGTTGACCAGCTCTAGACCAGAAGACTGTGTTCTTTTAGGTTCCTGGAAAGGGTCATTGAAGACTAATGTATAGGTGATTGTGCAACAAGTTTTGAAACTTATTTCTGTGAGTCATATTGAGTAGTTTTCTATTTCATGGAATTAAAAGCTTGTGCAAATGATGACCTTTTCTGCTACTAAGGAAGCCAGGTTCCTTATATAAATGTCAATGCTTATTATAATAAATCTACCAAACTACATCACCTTACCCACCTAAATTGTGAACACTTGATAGAGAACATGCCAAAGTCACTCATGAAATCATAATGTTAGTGAAAGAATAGAAGCATTCTGTCCAACTGTATGTCCCAACAGATTTCATGATCCTGGAATTGCTCTTCAATTTTTCCACAGTCACTGTTTTCTGGGAGTACTGCAACAGACAGAAGTGTAGAGATGCAAAGCACGTTTGCTGGTAGTATTTTTCTTGGTTATTTTTGGAGCTAGTTACAGGCATATTGAGAGCACTGGTGGTGATTGGAGGCTGGTCTGTTGCAGCTTTTGCCAGCATAGAGAGTGAGCATGGACACAAAATGAAA
The DNA here is from genome assembly GCF_001522545.3 of Parus major. Classification (NCBI taxonomy): domain Eukaryota; kingdom Metazoa; phylum Chordata; class Aves; order Passeriformes; family Paridae; genus Parus; species Parus major. Next base: position 93,213,724 of record NC_031768.1, read on the forward strand.
ATTTCACATGCTACTGGGACACATAAGTAACAGGTTGCCTTCCTCCCTCCAAAACCTCCCCCTGACACCAAAGGCAAGCAAATCCAGGGGGAATGTTTGCAAAGGTTCACACACACCATCTCCCTAACTGTAGAAAACTACTGAAGAAGTGCTTCTCTGTTCATTGCCTCACACCAGCAGAGTGAAGGATTTTACAGTTCAATGTCATGTAGTTCTGTTAATGCTACAGAGAATGTGACTTCATTAAATCCAAAACTGTAACTTGAAAGCAAGCAAAGGAAGTTTATTGTAGCTTTCTTCATGTAAACCAAAGCTGAACCAACAACAGCAAGAACTTACAGCTTACATATTCTGATCATGGGTATGAGATTCAAAGGAAAACTGGGTAAAAGCAACCATTTCAAAAACCTTTTCCCTAAAGTCGGCAGCTTCATATGGTATATTTTGGGGGTCAAGCAAAGAAACTTAAATAGGGTTCTTTGGATTTAGCAGATTGTCTCCTAAAAGTTCTCATCAAACCTATGTCAAGAACTCCAAATCTGTATCAAGATTATAAAACCATACCAGTAAAAAAATACTTTTTTTTTTTTAACAGTACCTGTGCAAACTTAGTGCTTATCTTCATCTTCCCATAATACCTAGGAAGACCTTGGGCAAGGACTGAGCCCTAATGCCAGAGCAGGTTCAATGCTATGTACTAAAGAAAGCATGTCAGTCTGCCTTTGCTGAGGATCAGCTAGGCAGCAGCTTCATTCTAGAAGCTGAAACAATGGAAAAGCCATTTCAGCTCTATAGAAATGCAAGAATAATCTCACCCCAGAGTTTTCTAGAATCTAGTTGAAAGCAGTTACTACTTATGTATTATAGCTGAAGTTCATTCAAGCTTCATCGCCTTCTTGACAGGTGGGCTGACACTGCATATACTCTTGCTTTCAGAACTTACAGCTATGAAGAATGATTGCATATACTCCTTTTTAGAACTAAATTTAAAAGGCAGAACATAGACTTGGGGACAGCTCATCACCTTGGCTAAAATGAAAAAAAAATAAATTTAACTGACCATTTATCATTACTTTATTTTTAAATTTAGACATAACTGATCAGCACTTAATTTGCTTTGGTATGGTTACACTTCTGACTCCCTCTAAAGGGAATTTCATTAAGATTTGTTGACAAAACTATAAATGTTAAACAGTCAAGAGCATTTCTATGCTCTATAAATTGGACCAGCATAATGTTTCTTGTCTTGACTATGTGTAAGAAAATAAGTAACTTTCCCCATTGAGAAATAGTAGAAGTATCCCAGAGACTATGGAAATCCTGTCAATCCCTAACTTCAAGAGGTAGAGAAGCTGAAACTGTGTAATTTCCAATGCTAGACCCACCCATTACAGAAAAAGGACAAAGGAAAGCCTGCTGAGCATCAACTAGTGTTCTTTAGAAAGAGTGCATGTGCAGCTGCCTTGGCTGGGCCTTTAAAGGGCTATCAGCTCTCCTTGACAGTGATTGCAACAATTGAAGGTGACATCTTCATATCTTGTATATGGGTGAAACCTTCCAATACTTTTCTTTGTGGAAAGGAAAGAAGATGGAGAAGTCTCAGAAAAAGAAACTTCTGTTGATGTTTCTGGATGTGCAGCTGGATCCAGTACACGTAGCATCTAAGGAGGGAAAAATTGACACTGAAAATGTTTTTATTCAATTTAATTGGCTTTTTCCTTCTCTAAAAGATAGGAGCCATTTTTCATATTTTTTAAAAGCCATTTTTCATATTTTTTGTACGTTGAAAATGAAATATCTGTTTACTGAAAACCTTAATATAAAGATTAACATGTATCAAGAGTTCTTACCATTTCAGCCATTTTCTCAGCAGGGGTATTGCAAAACTCCACAGTTGTTGAAGTCTTTTTTGGACTGTTAGTGCCAACATTTCCTAGAAGATGTGAGCTTACAGCTTTGGCTAGCTTACAGTTCACAGCTGCTAGCTCTGTTGTAGTGTAAGGCTGGGCACTAGGATAGTATGTCTGTTGTCTCCCCCACTGAAGAGAGACCATGAGCTCCTCCAGCAGCCTGAGCAGAAAGGAAAGAAGCCCTGTTAGTGGCGTTTGTACTCTATACTGTATAATCAGCACCCAACACACTTCAAAGGAATCATCTCTTCCCAAGGCTTAGTGCATAAGCTAAATCTTAAACCAAAGAAATGGACAAAAAAAGTGCTTAAGAGCAAGGAGACAAATGGGCTATTCTCCAGGGAAAGGCCTCACCAACACAGGACATTAATATTGGGAACACTTCTTGGACATCTGGCAGAAAAAGCACTGTAAAGTCCATGTAGGAAGAAGAATATCTCTGATATTTTGGAAGGAAACAGAGAAGACTTGAACTCAAGACAGTAAGTGATTAAAGAGAGAAAGCTTGAGGATGTGAAGGATATCAGTTCCACAGTTTATTACTCTTAAGACCTCAGACCTCTAGGGGAATGAAGAAAGTATTCTATTGTTTTTGCTGTTTCAGCTCTAAGACTGAAAGGTTACTATATTATACATCAGCATAATTGATTTTTGTTGAATATCACTGGAGGAGGGGAAAGTTATTTGATTCTCCTCTAGCCTAAAATAAATTGAGAAAAATTAAGTTTGCACAGAGATAGTCTGCATTAAAAAAAAATCATACTTGTGTGTATCAATCATCTCTTGACGGAACTGTTCACGTTCGTTCAGCAAGTCCTGGATTGCACTCTGTGCATCCCTGGTTTGGCGCTGAAGAATTGCCCTGGTATTGGTCAGCTCGTCAGCCATCACTCTGCAAAGGAAATCCCCAGTCAGCAGTGCAAGTGCAGTTTGAAAGTCACTTTTTTCTACTACAGATCATCATTTTTCTGGTCAACCTAAGTATTAAGCTGCTCTTCTCTTTCCCCTCCCTCATGCAGAGCCTATATCAACCTAATTAAGAATAATTTCGGTTCAACTACAGCCAACACCAGTGAAAGATTATCTTTTGACTGAGTTTAAACAATTTAAGGCACTTAATACAAAGCTAGTAACAGACATTTCAAAATACCTTGGGAAAGTGTACATGGTTGACAAGGATCCTATGAAAGAGAAAGCTAAATACATTTTTCTAACAATTTTCACAAGTATGCTGTAATCATATTTGTTCACTCATCTCTAAAAATGGAATCTATGGCTATAGACTGCAAGCATTTACCTCTTTCTCCTTCTCAGGGACAATCACCAGATGCCAGATATGAGTGTTTAATAGCTACAAAGGAGACAGATGTTGTCACATTCTTCTATGCCATGAGGCTTGGCACTGACCCTTCCAGCAGGCATTTCAAATGCCTGTGATATTCCAAATGCAAAAACCAGAATGACATTTAAGCAACCACCAATTAGAAATATGAGATAAAAATGAACCAGAATGTTAAAATATTGAAGAGTGTTACTTTAAGTACACTGCTGAGACTCACAGCCCTGACCTTAGAACTCCTTATAATGTTAAAAAAAAATCCCAAGTTTGCATAGTGACTCTTGCTCAGCTAGGACTCACAAATACCATTACACCTCATATGTCACACAAGATACCATTCACCTCATATGCTGAAACTTCTTAAGACCAGCAAATTAAAGGGAGGAGACTAAATTCCATTGCCATTTCCTTCAAGCAGTAAGATCTTTTGTGATATGCATTAAGCATCAAAATTCAGTCAGTTATATCCAAGTACACTAGAAAATTAAAAATCCTAGAAAACTATTTACAGATCTGGTGAGACAAACTTAATAAGTCTTAAACTTAGCAAATTTAAAATCGTTGTCAAATGAGATTTTGTCTGTCAGACCTGCTTTTATGTTTACAGAAGTAACAGTAGGGTAGTAGTAGTAGTAACACAGACAGTGTTTGATAAAGAAGTCCCCCTACTCTTTCTTCTATAGTAGATCCCTGAGTCACTATAAGCAGAGCTCTTAAACACCAGCTTCTTCTCAAATTGATGACTGTATCATACTGGGGGGTTGGGGATGAAAATCAACTAATTACCTTTAAGAAAAGTCAGCTGCCCTAGAAGACATTTTTAAACCCTAAACTGAATGTGGTTTTATCAAAATTAAGAGCTTCTCTTGTTTTCTTGACAAGAACTGTAGTTGTGATTTTAGGAGGTTTAGGACTCACTGAAAAGCAGGACTATTCAGATTTACAAGGAGCTTACTTTCTTTATACCTTTTCTGTATTCTCAGATTTCATAGTAGGTGTCAGTATGGCTATTGTGGCTGTCCTCTGCATATGAAAGCACACTGCAGTGTCTGTATGTGATGAAAGACCGAAGGAGAATGCTGTTAGGACAGCTCCATGAGAAGGAATACCTGCTTGCTAGGAATTTGCTTCTCCACACATCACATTGTATAGACATGCGCTCCAATTGTTCAGACAACTGAGCCATATTCCGGCCCAGGACTTCGTTTTCTAGGATGAGCTGATTCTTCTCACGAGCCATCCGTTCAAAGTGATACTGCAGATCGTCCCCAACAGAAGCAACAAGTAATTTCTTCAACTCCCGATTGACCTAGAATTAGACCAGACTCTCTTGCAATTATCAATAGAGAGTAAACACTCCTAAGAATGCAATGCAACTTATTGCAAATTGCTAACAGTAAATTGTCTTTCCAGAACGGGATGTATCTGGGAAAGCATAAACATTTAAGCCTAAACATTTATAACATAAGCATGTCCAACACATTCTTATTTAAATTCTAACAGTCAAAGAGGAAGTATGAAAGCCTGCTGCAGGAAACAGAGTTTCAGTAGTATTCAACTCCTGAATCAGTAAGATAACAAAGGATTAGACAAGACATCCACAGGTGTATGAAATACAAAGTTATAGTCAATCCTTCAATGGCATAACATTTTCTACTTAGTGATTAAGGAACAAAGTCTTTCCTCATGAAAGATTAATTTCCCTGCAGCTCTCTCATGTGTTTTTCCCAGCTAAGTCTTTGACTCTTTCATCTGTTGTCAGAGAAGCAGCACTGGAACACTTTGATGTACTTCTACTCTATATCTTAGCTGGTAAGTTCAAAAGGGAACTTATTTGTTTCAAGGCTAGAGTGTCATAGCAGTTCTTTGGTCACATTCACAAACTGCTTATACAAACCAAAACAGTTCAGCTGTGGGAGAGAAAACACCTTTAATTTCTTACCTCTGTCTGTATACGCAGCTGATTAGAGAGACCTTCTTTATCCTGTAACAACCGCTTTTCTGAATTCTTTAGCTTTTCAATTGCATTTTTCAGCTCTATCTGCTCTTTCTTGGGATCTGTGGCTCCATCTGACTGATGGAATGTGTCTCCTTTATGTCCCAAAGATTTAGCTACCTTAGCATTTTTAGTTGGAACAACATGGGTGATGGCTGCTTTGGGGACTAATATTCGAACAGCTTCAATCTCCACTGATTTATCTGCATGTACTTTCCCCAGCTGCAGAACTCCAGGACTCAGGGAAGAGGCTGTCTTTTTATGGGGGCTGTGGTGGATGTGATGGCTCGTAGTGCTGGCTCCAGTGATTACTTCCACTGATCCAGCTGTTTGCTCTGTTTCCATGCCATCTCCAGGTCCTCGAATGGGTGCTGAGGCATCATCAACTGAAATTTACAAATTGTAGAGGAAACGTTTACCACCTTTTACTTGGTTATAGTGTCATTGTAAGTCTTCCTCTAATTTCTGAACTTAATTTAATTTTTTTAATTTTTTAAAAACAGATTTTAATTGTACACAGCATGTGTCAAATTGCAGTCACACTGCAGCAGTGATTACCAAGCACAAGTCAGGAAATCACAGAATGGTTTGGATTGGAAGGGACCTTATTCAGGATCATCTTGTTCCAACACTGTGGAACTGCCCTGCTGTGGGCACGGACACCTTCCACTAGACCAGGTTGCTCAGGGCCCCGTCCAACCTGTTCTTGAACACTTCCAGGCATGGGGCATCCACAACTTCCCTAGGAACCTGTTCCAGTGCCTCACCACCCTCACCGTAAGCCCTTACTCAAATGTGCACTGCTCATTAAAAAGAGCAGTACAAGACACAAACATTGATCTGAATTGCATTAATTTAAATTTCCTGCTGCCATACAAGATTAAATGCAGGCACAAAAAAGAGCTTTCCGGGAAAAAAAATAATCCTGACAACATTACTCATAGGCTGAAAACAAAATCAGGTTTTGGGAGCTGGCAGAATCAGAGCAGTTTCATTTTAAAAGCAAGAAGCAAATGAAAAACAGCTATTACCCAGACAGCTACTGACACCTTAAGAAGTTTAGCAGCTTTTTAAGTACTGAAATGTTTTAGTTGCCCAAGTGAAGGTTTAAGAAAAGCCAACAACCCAATTCTGCTCCATTTTTGAACTACAGACTCCAGCATTCCCAGTAATTGCTACATTCCGTTCTATAGTCCCCAATATACACAACATTTACTGAAATTAATTTTATTTAAGTCTACTAAGTTTCCAGCTGAATTATTATTGTAGTACAGTTTCCTCACAATGGGTGGGGGATACAAAGTTTCTGAGGGCATAGTTACACCTACTGCTTTTTTTCTCATATTGCAGGCAGTAGTGTGAGCTTGTGTCCTCTAGACAAATACTAAGGGATTTCACAAATGCTGGAGTAACACTACTATATTGGCTTACTTTCAAGTTTGCTGAACCAGTACCAACAGGTTCTAAATACTAGAGGAGGCTGTCAGACAAGTGTACAGACAGATCACAGTACCACTGACAAACTTATTTTTCAATATCGAGCTGGATAAGAAAAATTACATTTAATTGCTGTTCCATCCAGGCAGCTCTGGCTTTCACTGCAATAATGAAGTCACAGAACTACTTCCTCACAGCTACATAAAAGGAGTAAGTTTAAATGAAAGGAGCCTGGTATACAGTAACTCTGGTGTTCAGAATTCCAGTCAAAGTACTTCTTAATTCAGTCTGTTTAGATGTCATATGAACAACCTACCTTTTTCTAGAGATGTCATTTTCTCTTTAGCAGTCAGCTCTTCCTAACTAGGTAAGTCTGAGGAAAAAATAAGGAGGGGGGCAAAAAAAAATCTTTAGCAAGGTAACAGCGACAGTTAATCTTGGATTATCCAGTTTTCTAGTACAAGCTCTAAACTCCAGTTCACCAGCACAGTGAAAAAAACCACACCAAAACAAAGGGGAAAAACACAGAATGATAAAAACTACACCAAAAACCATAGAGTTAAAAGAAGACTGTGAGTCTTCTGGCACTTGTGTCTTTTTTTCACCAAGAGCTGCATTTCAACTCCTTTGCATTGCTCCCCATCTTGTTCTAGTTTCCATTCCTCGATTTTTTTTTTCTGGTCTCCCTCCTTTTTTTCAGTGAGCCCCCATCTTACCCTTTAAAAGTCTGTAACACTCCCACAGTACAACTGCACGACTGTGCCAAGATATCCTAAAATAATCAACCACAAGAAAAGGCAATCCCACTCTGTGCTTCAAGCAGATTAAGAGGTGAGGAGAAAACAGTGGCAACTGCACAGCTGCACAATTCCTGTAGTCCTGCTTGCTGGAAGAACCATTTTGATAGGCCAATTCTCAGTCAAAGAAGGAATCAGTGCCCTAAGTGGGTGCACATGGTTAGTTTAACCTAACAACAAAAGCTGACAACCAGTTTGGCCCAAACCAGCATCCTGGCAATTTTCTCCCTTATCCACAAAAAGTAATAACCATTGCTACCTTCATCCACAAGGGCCATCCACTCTCAATTATACAAGTCACTCATCGCTCTTTTCTAGGATCTAACTACATTAGTTTGAGGTCAGTATACCTTCTCTGGCTGGCTTTTTTTCCTTGAGCTCTCCCCATTTTACAGGGGAGACCCCCCCGGGCCCTTGCTTTTTCTCACTGTACCACGAACTGAAAAGGTCTAACTACAGCTTTTTGACCTCCATTGCAGCAGCTCTCTACCCTAAAAAGAAAATGGCAGCAGTGAGCAAACTTTCAGGTTTCTAGACTAAAGATTTGTTTTGTCAGGCAGGCTTATCTTTTGTGATGAACAGAAAACAAAAGAAACACCTTTTCCTCCTTTAGCTTTTTCAAACTATAGATACAGAGATGTCTCACCATCTGTTGCTTCTACAACCGGAGTTGAGTGTTTGCTTATTTAATAGCATTAGGTGTTAATCACCACCGCTGTTCCGTCATTTTGACTGGGGATCTCTATTTACTTGATGAGAACGAGGAGGATGAAAGCGTAGGTGTTCAGGAGGAGGTAAAAATACTCAACGAAAGATTGATTAGGAGCATTTGGGCTTATCCACTCCATCAGACACGGCCTGCCGGTGACCCTGCTCCTTCAGAGCTCACGCTACAATCCCGGCCAGTTACGTGCGGGAGCAGTGTAAGCCTCCCCACACGTCCCCTCCTCCTCCATCTCCCTCACTGCTTGCATCATTACCCACCGCACCTCTCAGGACGCCGAACCCTGCAGGATCCAGGGCCTCGCACAGCCACAGCCACCGCCCAGCTCCGGCCACCCTGCTCCTCCGGCCCCCCTGTTCCTCCGGGTCCCCTGCCCCCCGGCCCCGACAGACCGGCCCTCAGCAGCGATGTGGCCACAGCCCCGGCAGTTGTCACCTCCGCGGCTTCCGCGTCCGGCGGCGGGCGGGCCGCCCCGCTCCTCGTGTCCGCTCCCGCCCAATCGCGGGCCCGGGCGCGGGGGCGGCGCTTCGGTTGCCGGGGCAGGGGCGGGCCGGGATCGCCATCACCGCCGTCGTCATCCTCATCTCCAGCATCGCCATGGTGAGCGGGGACACGGGGCCGGGGGGCGGCCGCGGCTCCGCGGGGCAGAGCCCCTCAGCGCTGCGGGAGGGGCACGCCCGGCCCCGCCCGGCCCGTGGCTGAGGGGCCCGTGGGGCGCAGCCGGGCGTGTTCTAAGGGGCCGTTCGGGCTCGTTGGTGCCCCGCTGTAGGGAAGCTGCTGCTGCCTCCCCGAGTTGGGAATAGGCTGGGCCAGGAGCTCGGGAGAGCCAGCAAGAAGGCAGTGGTGCATTTGGAGGAGAGAATATGTTTTAGGTGCCACAGTCTTTGTTCTTGACTGGATCTCCTGTGTAGTAATGCAGGACAGACGTCAGGATGTCATTGCACGGGCAATAATGAAAGAAGACCCGGTTTGCATTTTACTCTCGGGGAAAGGTTCTTGGCCCAGAGGGTGGCTGGGCCCTGGGACAGGCTCCCCAGGGAAGTGGTCACAGCACCAAGCCTCGCAGAGCTCAAGGAGTGTTTGGACAGCGCTCTCAGGCACAGAGTGACTCGAGGCTGCCCTGTGCAGGGCCTGGGGTTGGACTGGACAGTCCTTGTGGTTCTCTTCCATCGCAGCCTGTTCTGTGATTATAGAGAAACTCAGCTGGGTCCTCCTTGCCCAAGATGATGTGCAAACCCCAATGCTGTAGAGCTGATTAAAAAATCAACAGCTTTGAGTTGCACTTTGTACTCAAACTCATATACAAGACACATTATGTAGCCAGGCAGATGTACCTGTGAGTGGATCCACCCTTAAATACCTGTCTCCAGCACCTCAAATTTTCCTCATCCCCTCCAGCAGCTTATTTTGTACTTTGCTTTGGGAACATAAATTCAAGATCAGCATTTTCCACTTAAATAGAAATGCCACTGTTTGTTTTCAGATACAGGAGTTACAACTGTCCTGTTTAATGCAGGTGAAACTTTAATTTTCAATTCCCATGTTGAATTTATTCATGTTGGCAGAAGTCCTACTTTCTTAGGTAAAGCATTTGCTTTATTTTAGTTGGTTGTCTCTGAGATTGACATGTTTCTAACCCCCCTTTATTTCTGAGGTGACACCAACTTAACTTCATTAAAGCAGTGCAGAATCTTACAGCAACCTCTAACAAAATGTTCCATAGCATATTTGTTTAATTTCTTTTGAAAAGCCTTCAGTGATAGGAACTACATGATCTATTGACATAATTCCATTGTGTGATGATTTTTATAGGTCACTGAGGTTTTTTTCCTATTATATTCTGTGCTGGAAATGATACCAATGATTACTGTTCTGTTCTTTGTGGGTTAAAGATATTCCATTTTGTCTTTTATTTGTAGAAGTACTTGTAGATTTTAACTTTACCCTTTCCTCATTTCACATTTTTCTTCAGTAAACAAATTTTGTTTTCTTCATGTTTTTCTGCTGGTAACTGTGGTTCTAAAATTTAGCCATTTTTCACTCTGCCTGCAGTTTTCTCTAAATGTGGTGCTTAACCTGCAGGTTTCTTACCAGCTCCATTGTGTTCCACTGCTGCTGAACAGAGCGAAGTATTTGTTTCTTGTGTCTTAGATCTTCATATTGTCAAATTTACCATTTTTTTTTTCTCCTGAACTGTTTTGCACTCTCATTGGACCCTACCATAACTATCAGATTTCCCATGGTTTTGTTGTCTGGCCAATTTCTCCTCTTGTATTTGAATTTTTATTGTAATACTTTGCATTTGTTTCTATAGAATTTTCAGATTATCATTCTGAGTTCTGCTTCTAAGATGCTTGCAATCTTTCTCACACCTTAGTTGTCAGCCCAGATTCTGGAAGGGTCCTTTTTCAGTTTCATTTTTGGAGCAGTAAGAAACTGTTGAGATGAAGAATGAGGCCACCTTGCTTTGAGATGATTCATTGCTCAAGTAGCCAGATAAAATGTCACTTTGAAGGTGTTAGATTTAGAGGAGCAACAAGTCAGCCATAGCTCAAGGTACTCATGGGTTTCTTCTTCACACAGCAATATATAACCTTTTGGTCCAGTAGACAGCTGACACAAAACTTGTTTTCACTTATTAACCTATCACCTTTACTTAATTTTGCTGCACTGCATATGTCTCTTAGCTGCTAAGCTGACAGGTCACGTATTCATACACACCTCTGTTATAGTTTCGGGATCTCTAATTTACTCTATACGTCACACTATTACAGTTCAAACTTCAGACTATTTTACCTAATATAATTTCTTACCTACTCTAGGCATATTCTTATAATTATAGGAACATAAGGTTATAATTTCTCTACCCAATATCTGTGTACCTTTATCATTACCTTAATCCAAGCTCTTTCCAAGGCTGCAGATTGAACCCTTCAGCATCTGTGGAAGTTTCTGTTTTTCCATTTTCAACAAGAAACATCTGAAATAAATCAGGTGCATGGCAGATCATTGTGGAACACCATCTGACTCCCAGTTGACAAGAGAAGTATTCCTAATCACATCTTCATATGATAGATGTAACTGCTCTTTATTCTAGGCCATAATGCCTTACTCAGCTTGTCAGATTCTGAGGAGACAGATTAAAAGCCTTATCAAAGCTGTTTGTCACAGCTGTGGCTTCTCCCTTGCTCACCGTATCAGTAAAAGATTTATTCTTGACAAGTTCACATTATCTGCTTTTTATTATAATGTTGTTGTTTTAGATGTTCAATAAACAGCTACTTAGTAACTCATTGTATTATCTTCCCAAACACTGCCTCTCTTGTCCTTCTATGTGCTGTTCCCTTTCTTCTCTGGTCTTTCAGGTGTTACAGAGTCCTGTTTACTTATTTTATAATTAAAAACCTGCTAATTTTTTCCACTCATGCACCCTTCATCCTGACAGTTTTCTAAAATGCATTAAGAATAATTTGGCAGCTGGAAGACGATGGGAGAATAGATGTTTGGGAATGAGTGCTGCTCAGTTATGTACAGACACAGGATCCTGGGAAAAAGCTAAATTAGGCAATTGTTGGATGCCATGACTTTATGCACCTGACCCATCTTAAACCTGTTCAGAGCATCATTTCTAAGAAGCAAAATTAGAATATAAAAGATGCCTTCTGGTGGGTTCTAATATTGCAAGCTGGACTTTAGCCCCAGGATTTTAATTAGATTCTGAAAGTGATGAATTTGGGGCTAGAAAGCTTGACCAGCCTTTAGTACTATATTGCTTCCACTTAATCATATAGCTTGAGTAAGTTTTAACATATATACCTACTCAGAAAAAATCTGTTACAAGTCATATCATGGCCACAGATAGAAAAATGTAATAACTTGTAGTGGAATCAATTTGGAATGTATTTGTGTCACACCCTGTATTCCACTCGTGTGCAAGCAGTGCTCTAGAAGTGGTTATGTGCATTGTAAAACTGGGCAGGCATACTGCTGTGGTGGCAGAAGCTGAGGTAAGGGACAAATGTTCTGAAATATCCTGCAGTTATTGGTCTAACAGCACTTTGGCTTTATGGCCTGCTAATCAGTGGAGAACAGCTTTCCTTGTCATCAAATGGCAGCATTTCAGATCAGTTCTGGTGCATTCTGCTGTCTGGTTTCTGCAAGACCTGGCTGCTGTGGACAGTGAGCAGTAAATTCCCAAGGGGAAACCTGCTTTTCTTCACCCAAGATGTGCTCTCCTTCTTGGCTGTAATTATTCTTGATTATTACTTCCAGAATAATTATTATTCTGTAATGGTACCTTTGATGTAATCACATACAGAGATGTATTTGTTCATGATCTTAACAACGTTAGTTTCTTTTGATTCTTGAGTTTGGTGCACTCTGACACTTGAAAATGGTCCAGATATGGAAGTGCAACATTTTCCAGAGAACAATGGGCTTCGTTCACCACAGATACAGAGCCTGATTGCAATGGAAACTCTGCACATAGGTGCAGTTAGAGGATTTCCTTTTCTTCCATCCTTTGAAACAATTATTGTTAGCCCTGCAATCTGACAGCTGCATTCTACATTATAAACAGTTTTTGAACAACAGGACAGCCTAATTATTTCCTTCTTGTACATAAAGAAATCAAGGCACATAAAAGCCAGGTGACTTGTCTCATTGATTGCCATTTGGTTTTGATCTTGTGGATGTAAAAGTACACAGTTAGTGGAATTTAAGTATCCAGCTGCCTTAATTCTTTCTGCAGAGTTAGGGGAAAATATATATGAAATTTGCTCTCCTGGTTGCCAGAGCTTGCAATCTTGTAATTTTGACAAGAATCCTATATATATCAAGAGATGAGCAGTTCAGCTCACTTCAGCAGTAAATTTGACAACTTATGTGTTACATGTTTGTTGTAATTATTATTATTATCATCAGTTCATTAGTAAAACCCACAGCTTAGAGAATATCAACATGGAAGTCATCAGTTTAGACAAGACAGGGAAGAGAAATGAGAAATTTTTTAAAGTGCTTCGATTCATCAGTGCTAGATACTTATTTCCTTTTTTGGAAACGGCTCAGGAATTTCTAGAACTTGACAGTAGTGAGGCCTAGGTTTTCATGGAGTGTTAAGAATTTCAGCTGAAGACTTTATAAAGGCAGAACAGCTCATGGGGCTGTATGGGTTTACAGGAGTTTCTCTTGGAACCCAGTGATCTCAACCATACTGGATGAGCTGGTAAAATGGAATAATTTTGATAAAGATCTGTCATTCAGAGCTGATCATATAGACAGACTAAACTCTTTCCTGGTAATAGACTTTCCTGAATAAGTGCATGTTGATAAAATGACTTTTCGTAATTTTTGAAGGGCTTACTTCCTGTTGCAAAACAACTGCCATTAAAAAACAAACAAACAAAAAAAAAACAACAAAAAAAAAACATTTTAAACCTTTCCTGGAAAGGATGCAATATCTTCACAAAAGACACATTCCTAATGCTTGACAAGTTTTGCTTCTTTGGTCTTAAAACAAGACTCAGTTTCATTAGAGTGACAGCTGGTAATTACATTGAATTTTTCTCAGCTGCACAGTGGCCTGATCCTGTCAATTGAAAGTTTGCAAGACAAAACCAACCACAAAGACAAGTCTCTGTACTTAATGGCCAACTCTCATTTACAGCATTTCATCACAGGGAAAAAAAATTTGTATGCAGCGTGAGGAGAAAATAGGCAAAATGCTACCAGGTAGCCTCTCCTTATTGCATGGTGTGTCTTCTGTGAGCATCAGGAGCAAGTCATGGTTTCATCTTGAACTGTGATTCCAAACAGTGGAAATTTACTTATTCAGCAGGTAGGCTGTGTGCATTGCAGATCATGTAGCGGATAAAATTACAAATTCTTTGGCACTCTGTCAGACAAGTGAAAACTGTTTGAAAACCCCCATAACTTCCCTTTGTTCCAGGAGCTCATTTTGGGTTTGATGCTGACATCTTTATGACATTATGTGCTTTATAAAATACCACCCTACAAATACAAAGTTGACAGGTTTAGAATCCATGGGATAAATTACCTCCTACTGTACCCAAGTCTTGGCTTTAGCTTGCAGAAATTACCATCTCTTTAAATGTAATTTTAGATGAATTGATGGCTCTTCTGATGGGGCAGCTCAAACAGGTGATACTGTGATAGTCCAAGTTACCCAACATTGGGTACAATGATAAGTTTGATACTAATCTTCTTTTTTTTCACCCAGAGTGTTCTGTCCAGATCCTTTGGGTTGTGGGTACAGATCTCAATAACTGACACATCTGTCCTAATGCTATGTTGGGTTTTTTTTAATATATATATATATTGTCAAACTCAAAAAGTTCAAGAATTACTGAGTGAGCCAGTGCCAGGAAAAAATAGAAGCTACAAACTTTCAATTAGCAGTAAAATATAATAGATTTTGATGACAGAGACAGTAGTTATTTAGAGAGATGTTCCAGGCAGATTTGATGTGGGTAAAATTTACACTTAACCGTCAGAGCTCAGCATTTTTTGAAAGTACATCTAAACTGTTGTTAATACAGGAACCCAGCTGGTCTGTGTCAGCTCTGGAGCAGCTTGGAAGGATGAGCATGTAATTTAGGTTGGAAGGGACCTCCAACCTGCTCAAAACAGGTCTAACCAGACCAGGCTGTTCCAGGCTATGTCCTGGTAAGTCCTGAACCTCTCCCAAGATGGAGATTGCACACTTCCTTTGGGCATTCTGTGCCAGTGCTTGACCACCCTCTTGGTAATTCTTTGTTTTTCTAGTATGTGACTGGCATGTTCTATGTTTCCACATGTGTTCTTTGCATTTTTTGCTCTCACTGTGTGCCTTCTGGAAAATTCTAGATCCATCTTTTTGGTGTATTTCAGTTAGGCAGCTTTAGACAGCAGTAAGGTCACCCTCAGCCTTCTCTAATCGGAGTAGGTTCAGTTCTCCCAGCCTCCTCTCATGTGTCCTGTTCTCCAGACCCTGGCTGCTTTGGTGGCTAGTGGCTAAGCACTCAAAATGGAACTTTTTAGGTTTTTCTCTGATAGTGTCTGTTTCCTTTAAGCCAAGGGAGTAGTGACCCTCCAAAAAGGGGTTTTGGCTGTTCAGTTGCCCATTTTAGTGTCAGTTTCTAGAATCCTATGGTGATCTAGTATATGGAGGTGGGATACTCTGATAATCATGAACTGGCTGGTGAGAAACAGTGGTTGTAGGGAACACCTATTGCTCTAAGTCTGAAGAGGGCTTTTCCATGAACATTGACTTTTAACTATAATTGTAGCTGCCAGGAATAATCACCAAAAGTACTATTTCCTGAAGGTAAGCACTGTGCTTGGCCCAATGCATCCAGCCTGTTTTGTGTTCCCCTGGATGGAAACCAGAGGCCGTGGTGCCTGAGCAACACACCAAGGTCACTCAGCAGTGTTGTGTGGGTGGAACCCCATAGTTCTTTCCCAGTGAGCAAATTGAAAGGAAAATACAGCATAAGGTTTGATAAAGGTAGTAAACTGTGTGTGGCAGGGCTTTGGAACATGCTGTCACAGTTTAATACTAAGAATGACAGCTTAGCAAGTATTTTCATCTATAATGAGCATATCTCATCAGATAAGCACATACAAGAGATAGAAGTTTGTTGTTTTTTTTTTTCCTCACACTCTGTGCCTATTAGAGATAAACTCTGTGAGGTGCCTTTATGAGTTGTGCTGGAGTGGGCAGCTCTGATAGTCGTTTAAAACCGTGGCATTTTTGGGAGGCTGTGGGATTTGCATTGTGAGGCTGGGCATTAAGGAAGGCCCCCTGCCTATGCGCCTCAGTTTTCCTGTGTGAAAGGACTTCATCACCCTGGCTGTTGTGAACGGTGCTTTATCATTTAGTCATTTCTACCTCCTCTTACAAGTTAACTAATTTTGAAGCTCTGTGTGTACTAGGAAGAGAGCGCATTGTTTCTAACTGATCATTTCAGAAGTGAATTCTTGAGGTTTAGATAAGGCGCTCAACCTGTCCTGGGCACCAGAGGGTGCTCATGTCTTTGCAAAGAAGTGGCTCTCTCCCGACACGTGTTCCTGAGAGCCTGTTGCACGATCTTTGCATGGGATCCTTCGATGATTGTAACTACCTTAATTACCTTCTTTTTAAAAATCGCGCTTTTTCTGCAGAGTGCTCCAGCACACTTGGAAGGAGAGCCACATATAAGAGAGGGCTTACACATGGGAAGTGGACAGAGGTGGGTAGGCATGCTTGAGCCTGGGTACCTGTTCTTACACATATTGCACATTTAAGTGTGATCCCTCAATAAATTTAGTACTCCTCCTATTTTTAGCCTTTCCTTGTTTTCTTTCTCCTGCTGTAGGGACTGTATCATGCTGTATGTTTTCTAGTTACATAGGAGCAATGCTGTCCTTGCCCTGTCCCATGGTCTCTTTTACAGTACACTCTTCAATAACTGCACTGTGGTCTTTTAAGTTTGAAGACTCCCAGATCACTGGGATGGAGTAGAGGAGATTGTGGTCTGGATCCAATCCTTGCAGGTACTGGCATTCTGGACTAGCAGTGTTTCCTGGAGGCAGCTGCAGGGGCAGTGGGCTGGGCAGCATTTTCCCTTTCTGACTTCTTCCACAGGTGCCTGGTTCCTGTGCTGCAGTGAAGGGTCTGTGGAAGCAGGAAATCAGGATGAACTGACTAACCTGCTTCTGCTCTGTTTTTGTCAAAATGAAGGGCAATTTATGATGCATAAATAGTACAAATATTTTAGCTATTAAATCTTGGCATCCTTCTGTGAAAGGACTGATGATGATGATTATTCCCATTTTACAAAACTGGGAAAAATAGCCTCCTTTTTGAAAAGGTGCTGAACATCAAATGCACTAATGCAGGGGGCAGCCGTGTAGGTGGAACTAAGCAATCTTATTCAAACTATTATGGGATTGGAATCTGTCAGTCACTGTCTTCACCCAGCAGAGAAGTTTGCATCTCAGGGGAATAACATAGTTCAGTTGTGCAGATCTGATGACAAAAATCCTATGCTTTGGGAGAGAAATAATCTGTGAATTGTAGAACAAATCTTCATAAAGTGAACCTGTAAAAGTCTGTTAGGATTGGCAGAGTTTGGGAATATGATTATACTCACCCACTTTGCTTTTTGTACCCCACAGAAATTTTTGATTTCTTTCTTTACTAATGGGAAATTGCTGAACAGCTTTTATCATGAGAACTTCTGTTTGCATTTGTCATTAGTTTGACTTCAGAATAAATTATGACCATGACATCTGTATTAGCTGAAATCTGGATTTAGTCCAACTATCTTAGAATTTGACAAAATCTGAGACAAAGTAAAGCCAGCATTTGGTTAAGCAGTAGTGCAGACAAAATACTTGCTTTAAGTGTCTACAGCAGTGAATGGGAAACGTGTCAGTAGAATTGTTTTGTCAGCTTCATAGGACCATAAATTGTTACTAGAATGTGGCAAGCTCTTACTATTCCAGGTGGATGCAGCATGTGTGGTCTTCAGAGTATTCACACAAACTCCTGGGTGCTAATTGCTCGTGGTACTGGCTGGCTGAAGGACCCACTTTCCCTTAGCTGTGATTCCAAGGCAACCAACCAGTTCTTGTTAAAAAAGCTTTTCAGAAGAATATTATGAGCTGAGATAATTTGGAGATGTTGTAGGCATTATACTACTTTGAAGTGCTGTTGACAGCTTTAGTTTAGGATTTGTAGGTGTTTCCTTTCAAAGCTCTACTTCCAGCTGCTTGTAACTTTCTCCAATTTTAACCATTCTGTGTGAAAATTTCCAGACTGATTCTACAGTTGAAAATTTCATGGAATACCTGAATAAGAATGTGTTGGGAGAAAATTTGAAAATGCTTCAGAATCCTAATAAAAACACTAAAAGAAAAAAAAAAATCAGTGTTCCTCTGAAAAGCTTTAGTTCTCAAAATACTGGAAATTGAAAGCTGGAAGTTTGCCAGAGGAACGATTTTCTATAAAAGAAAACTACCTTTGAGTATTGACATCAGCTGTAATGTTAGGCCAAGTTTTGAGCCTTTCAGAAATGTTTTTCCTGTGAGTACAATATTGGTTGGGTCTTGTAACAGGGTGTGCACAGGTAGCTCAGTGTTTCTCTTCCTGGCATCACATGGCAGCATTAATCTGGAGGTTGGAAAGTGGAGACACAGCTTTCAGCAGCTGACCACGGCTGCATTAGTTTGGCCACTACTGGCTGATGAAGTGCAAAGCACCTAAACTTTGTGCTCAGATGTGATTATGTGGGATGACCTGCATTGCAAAATCGTGCTCTGAGTCAGGGAAGGGCTCTGCTTTTGCTTAAATCACTGTCAGGCTCTGCTGGAGTTAGTGGAGGCAGACAGGCATGTGTGGAGTACTATTGACTGCTCTGAGAGGAATTACCTGTGATCATGTAGTTACAAGTGCAAAAATATATGATCCTATCATGTGCAGCTTTATAAATGTGCATTAAATGGCCACATGTTCTCCTAAAGATGAGATGTAGCTGGTCTTCTAAAGCTAAACCTGCCTGAACAGAGCAGTGAGGAGCAGTATGGCATCCTTCATGTGTTTTAGAGAAAATCTTTTCCATAATTAGAAAAGTAATATGAATTCTGTAACTAAGTACTTAAGTATGACATATAGAGGATTGAAGTTATTGATTGAGAATTTAAATTCTTGATTATTTTATATGAGAGATCGGGTGGGGGGAGAAAAGGTTAGGTTATACTAATCATGCCTACATGCTTCATAGGAAGATTACATAATTTACATAATCTAGTAGTAAAAGCAGATTTCTTGCTTAGTAAATGAACAGAACAGGTAATTTGCTGACGTGACATGGAATTGCAGATTCCTAAACCTGAGAAGAAAATTTGAGGCCTTCAACGTTCTAGAGCTGTGTTTATCACAATGCCTGAGCATAAGGGGATGACTTACTGAACTGAGATCCCAATGGAAGAGGAAGATTCCCTTGGTTAGTGCTACAGGGACAGAAGTATCCACATGCTACTTGGCAACAGATGGTCCAAGCAGCAGTAGCCGTATGAACATACCCAAAAGGCACTTGAGAAGTCTAGGGAAATAATATTGGAAGTCTGTGGATCCAAAGGATGCAGGACCAGTTGGAGGAGGGTAAACACAAATGCAGAAGAGTGTTTGACTGAATAGATTTCAAATATGATTAAGAATGTTAGTAAGTTATCCAATATTTCCTTAATTTGAAATAGTCTAGAATTTGTGTGGTATTTTCACTAGGTAGGCTTTGTTTTCTGCAAGGAGAGGATAAAAAGAGATACGCTTACAAAATTCATCAGTGAGCTTTTGAATACAAGGTTGAGAATTGTCTGTAGCGAAGACATTGTCATGAAAATTGCAGTTGCCAGATGTTTTTCCTTTTGAAAAGTGATCTTTTGATTTTACTTTTTCACTAAAGAAAAGCCTGTTGAGAAAGAAGTGGGAGGTACAACAGCAGTGAGGGGGCTGCAAAATTGGAGTTCTAAAAATTATTCCAGCTCGTGTGTCAGAAACATGAATAGAAGAGGAGGAGGAAAATGAGTTTTAAGAGACAGAGCTAATTGAGTGCTCTATCTACACAGTGTTGTGGATTTAAGTTTTGCCTGGAAAATATCCTGTATTACATAAACTGTGAAGGCAGAAGATGGCTTGAATAACACAGCTTAATAAGCATGCACTGATGTGAATTTATTTTGGGATTTAAGGTGCACTACAATGCTGAAAATCAGAGCACTTTTCTGCCATGCAGAATGTTAGACTTCACTGTGAGCTCAACCATAGTTAGACACCAGAGATCCCAGGTGGGTATGGGCCTTTATTAAACACCTGAGCTGAAGAGAGGCTCTGGTCACAACAGTCAGGGATGAGAAACATGAATATAGAGAACCAGGCTCATTATTTCTCATGCAGAAGTACTTGATTTTTTAAAGAGATTTTTTTTTAGAGATTTTAATTGTTGTAAATGTTTTTGAATTTTCTTTTTCAGTTTTTTGTCTGCCGAGGATTGTCACATTTAAGTTGCCCTTCCATGAAAGAATAGCACTTCTAACCCAGTGGTTAAGACTGTCTTTTAAACTAATTGAAGTTACGTTTTTGTGGTCTGAATTCGTCACCTCTTGGTGCTATGTGGGAAGTTTGGCATCGTGCTGGGCCTGCTTCTAAAAGCATTCAGCTGAAAATAAAGCTTGCCAGATGTTAAAGTGGGAGAGCAGAAAAGCTAACAAGTAACCATTTAAAGCGATCAGACTATTTCTGGGGCTCTTAAGAAAGCAGGTGCTGCTGTGACAGTGCTTGTGTCACTGGCCTGTGGGGGGAGTAGAACACTGTGAGTAGCTGCTTCTGGCTGGAATTCTTGGCTCTTGCTCCTCAGACCAGGAGTTTGTCAGCTACTGCTTTTCATTTGTGCTGAAGTCCTCTTCAGGACTAGGCAGTAGCATTAAATCTGAAGTGGGGATTGGTCTGGAAGAGCAGTGATTGGAGATTTAAGAGCTTTGAGGACCTGTTTCAAATAATTCATAACAGGACTTAGATACCTGCTGTTAGACATTGGTCATACATTTGTAGCAGTAGCTTCTGGACTTTGGAGGTTGATTATATTTTTATAACAACAGTTTCTGGGCTTTATCCTGAAAATAATGTTCCTGGGGAAGGCAGCTGGTCAGGTCCCTCACTTCACCCTGTCTGAAGAGCACAAGGCCAACATCTGTCCAAGGAATGCACCAGCACATATGGAAATAGTTGGTGTTTTTTTTGTAGAAACTATAAAGAGGAAAGATAAAAAGATAAAGGTATCTCTTCATTGGCCATTTCAGCTTTTTTTGTTTCCCCCCCAAGCTCTTATACTCGTACACATTTGTGATTTTTTTAAACCTTGTTTCTTTCTAAAACATAAGGTAAGTACATGTTAGTGCATAAGCAGACTACCTGATGTTGGAGTCAATCAGCCTCATGATATCTTTACCTGAAATATTTTATAATAATTTGTATTCCTATGCTTTGAAACCATCTAATTTTTAATAAAAATACTCTTGCTCTTCCAAAGTATTTATGAGAGTGGCACCAACCTGGTTTGAGGGGGGAGTAGGTTGTGAAAAAACATTCCCTTAAAATTGTTTATTTTAAGAATTTTAGGAAGCTTCAGAGCAACGTTTCCAGAAAGCTTTTTTGATGGTATTAGGAGAAATGCCCATTTGGTGTAAGAATAGTTCCTGTCTGCTGGTCCATCCTGTTCCCAGTGATTTTCATAGAAACAGCTTGGTCTGTGCTTTACTGGAGGTTTTCCCTGTGACAGCAGAGTTTTACAAAATATAGAACACAGATATCAGGATGGATCGGATTCAGCTTTTACCGTGGTTTGTGCAGTCTTTTTATTGCTTCATTAGGAGATGATTCAAATCCTTTGATTCTTTTTCTCTTTGGTCTGATTTCAGAGTCACTGAGTCACTGAGTCACAATCAGAGAACTATTTGCATGAATCTGCAGTAGTAAGATCGGAGTCCTGCTGTGTTTTAGGTACTTGTTTGGCAGGGCCTTCAGTTTGCTTTCAATGTTGAATTTCTTCCCTTTGTAGTGTCTGCCTCTGAAACAATTGACACATTCACAAATACAATGTTTCCAGTTATTTTTTAGAATGTTTCTCATAAGCTTTGACATTTTTTCTGATACTGTTTTCTACGTGTATAAATATTTATTGTAATAATTCTGTGTCCATAAACTAGAGAAGATTCTAGTTATGGCTCAGGAGAAGCTTTAGAGACTTTGTTTTGGTCATTTTAGAAAAATATTAGGTCTCCATATTTTCTCCATACATAACAGTAATGGATTCAGGCTGTCCTGCTTACTGATAGCATTTTCTGGGTGTTTGGGGATTAGCTCTGCAGTTTTTCTCTAATCTAAGTAGCATTTATTACCTTTCCTTTGCTTACAATGCCGAAAGAAGATAATACAGAATGGTGATTTCTGTTATTCAGTGGCCAGCAGAGCTGGCTGGATAACTAATATTAATAGCTCAGACATTGAATAAAATCTTATAAAATGAATTTCAGATTCTTAATTAAATTTGAATTCTTAAAACCAAGGTTGTATTAAAAGGAAAAAAAAAAAAAAAGACAGACCAATTCCTCACTACACAAGGCACACAATGCAGTTTCTCACTAAACGTGAAGATGCTGGTGATTGATACTGTTGACTAAGTGAAAAATCTAATGGTGCTTTCTTTGGTTGTTCACATAGATACATTACTTCCCTGAGACAAATAAGCATTTACAAATTCTAGAAATTTTACTTAAATGAAAGTTAGTAGCTTCTTGGCAACTGCTACCTGGAAAAGATAGTTGAAAGCAATGCTATAACATGAGAAAGTAGCAGGTAGTAATGCAATTACATGTCTCCATGTCATGAAGAGGCATTGATTAAAGATGGTGATTGATTAAAGATCTGTTTTATATCATCCATCAGTAGTCATTTTATGGAGGTAGTACTTGAAAATCCCCCATCTCGGGAAATGTTCAAGATTGGATGGGGCTTTGAGCAACCTGGTCTAGTGAAAGGTGCCCCTGCCATGGGGTGATCTTTAAGGTCCCAAGCCAGACCATTCTATGGTTCCATGAAACTGGACTGTTTTTCTTTTTTCAGTCAGCCTCTTTGGCAGAGAACTGCTTCTCTATAAAATCCATTCTTGACAAGGTGATGGTCAGTCAAATTAATTGATCAAATATCTTGTTGTCTAGTAATACAAGATTAAAATTGAAATCAGTCTGCCAACCCTTATTACTGCTTATTGCCTATACAGAAAAATCAGGAGTGAGCTTTTCCATAAGACAGAATTTGTTCTGATTTGCATACCTCCAGAATAATGGCAGTAGCAATAATGACGCAAACAAGGGCCGGAAACCAGGCTAAGTCCCTAGGGAGTTCTCATGCTGGATACTGCACGTAAAAGTTGAGCTTAACTCTTGTCAAAGCCTGCAGTGTGTGCTGTACAGATAATACAGAAGTTGGAGTAGCTGATGCTAATAAGATTCCAATGCTGCACAGACTTTTACAGAGAGAAATGGAAACTTTGCATCCTTCATAGGGCACAGTGCTGCCCCCATGGCATAAGTGTTTCTGCAGTACAATCATATTTCGTTTGCAGTGTAGGGGGTACCATAAAAACTGACAGGAGGGTGGGGCATTTGCCATGATGCACTTGACTGGAGAAGTACTAGTATTCATCACATTGTAAAATTCTGAATTTGTTCTTCATCATCTCATTCTTTCCTTCTGCTGATTCTGTTAGGACTTCAACCTGCAAAAGCACTTAACGTGAAGTTAGCAGTAAGCTGAAGATGTTGGAAAATTATGACTCTTTTCCTGCTGGTGTTTTAGAATAGTCATGGAAGCTTACAGGAACTCTGTTTTTGCTTATTTAGTGATCTTTGTAACAACTGAAATGCTGTCCTTTTCTAAAATCTAAAGTACCAAAAAGACCCACATGGCTTTAAGTTAAACTCACAGTGGTTCCTCAATGTTTAAAGTCTGAGAAGAGAAGAGTACAGATATGTGTAAAGTGTGGAAGTCTGGAATAAGACCGTGCTTGCCCTTAGGAGTAGCAGTCAGATTTGGAGGAGCTGTGGGAATTAAAAATTTAAAGCTCCTTCTAACTGTTATGACTATCAAATAACTGATATTGCATGAATAACTAACGAGCATGTACCACTAAGAGACATGAGGATTGCACTCCATGTGCTATGCCTTGCCTTTGTGCTTGCTTTGCTGGGGGCTGTTATCCTCTGAGGATGAGGCATGGAGAGAAGTTACACTTCTGGAATTACTGCAATCCATCTTCCTCATCTGCACTCCTTAGGGGCAGAAAATGAGTTGTTAATGAGATTGGGCTATTTATGCTTTATGTAAATTTCAAGAAGCTAAGTAGTGAATCAAGCAGATGTTGTTCTTCTTAACTTGAATATGTTTATCTCATCACTAAGAGAAGTTTAGATATGACTGTTAAGGAAGAGGAAAGTGTTTCCTTTTTGGATGTATAGAAAATGTGTTAAGAGTCTGGAATTTAATTGTAGGTGAACACAGTTTTTTTTAGCAAGAGAAAGTAAATCAAATGCTTTGACTAAGTTGAGAAGGCAAATAACAACAGTAGTCCATGCTTCCTGACTGAAGAAATCAGGGTAAGTTATGAGATTGTCTGGAAGACAGCCATGATTCCAAGTTCCATCATATTTAAAAGATCATTGCTAACAAGTGAAAAGATGTCACCAGCTGTGGTAGGCAGGAGATAATATGCCAAGCGTGCAAGTCCATTTACAAGTGATTTTTTTTTTTTTTTTTTTTACTTTTCTTATAACAAATGAATAAAGTTTTTTATTTGTGTGTTTTTATATATAGAATATTTATGCTTTCTATAATAGCCAGTTTTGCCCCTTTTCTTTTTCCAGAGTCAAGATGAGAGATACGCTTTCATTGCTGAATGGTATGACCCAAGCGCTTCACTCTTTCGGCGTTATGAACTTCTGTATTATCCAAAAGATTCATCAATTGAAATGGTAAGGATGTAAAAAGAAAATTCTGTTGTCATAAATGTAATATCCAGTTAAACAGTTCATAAAATGGCAAGCTATTTCCAATGCCTATTTATTTTCCAGGTAAGAAAATTTAATATAAAATGTATCTTGCTCTGTTTCTAAAACTAAAAGAAAAGCAAAAATATGAGTTCACAGTGAAGCATATGGAATAGCTTCCACGTTTATGATTTTTTTTTCTTAAAGCTTGCTTTGGTGTGGAGAGATTAATTTTCACAAATCTATTTTCATTCAATCTCTACTTGGGTTTCAGAATTGAAACTCAGCAACTCTGACCTACTGCTTGAGAAAAGTAAGCTGAAGCTAATTCCAGTCAGGAGAATAAGCTTCAGCAGGAGTTCCAGAAGTCTGAAGAGTGAAATGTAAAAGTCTTATCAAAGTAGAGGAAATGCTAAATTTGGTTTAATGGGAGGTAGGACATTTCAGACAGCGGGATCCAAATTTTTCCATCAGTGGTGCTTGCACAGACCTTTCTGACTTGTGGTTCATACAACTAATCCCACTGCTTATTGACAGCGGTGAAAACAGCATTTTGCTGTAGCAGACATGTATATAAAAATATAATGTGTACTGTAAAGATAATCCTCGTGTCAACCAATGCTTTGTGCTTCCTTTTAGGATTGAGTGAGTGGCATGCGCTAGTCTGTTCCGATTCTTAGTGAAGAGTCTAAGAA
The DNA here is from genome assembly GCF_001522545.3 of Parus major. NCBI lineage: Eukaryota > Metazoa > Chordata > Aves > Passeriformes > Paridae > Parus > Parus major. The sequence goes on from NC_031768.1 coordinate 93,239,203, forward strand.
TAGCCTAGATTTGGATTTACACTTAGTAATTTCATTATAAAATTTTAACTTTCCTGCTATGGAAATCAACTGCAGAAATAACCAATCCAGAGTTTGCCTTTTCTTACCCAAACTGCTCCTCACTGAAGCAGTAATACCCAGTTGTGTGAGAAGATGCACATTGCACTGGTTACTAAGTTAGTTCTTTGTACGATGTCTATGTGCACAGTTTTCAAAATGTGAGGTTTCTAATTTTTATTTCTCAGAAACAGTTTAACTGATCAGTTAGGAGCTGTAATAATCTTCCTACACAACCATGTGTAGGCTGACAAAATTGTTGTTCATTTCACCTACATGTCTCAAAACCAAAAGCTTCCAAGGTGTTCTTGAGCTTCTTAATGCAGTATCTATGTCTTGGCAGACTTCTGCATTTTGTTGGTGTGCTCTTCGGTTAAAGTACCATGGTGTGTACACAGCCATAGACTCCATGTGGGCAGAACAGGAATTAAAAGAACAAAAATGTATGTGAACACCCTTAGAGAAATAATATCGCAAAATCACTTTTGGGGGTGAGTTTGTGGACAGATACTACATTTAGAACTCTTTTCTGGATTGTTTTTTTTTTAATTTCTGCAGAATTTGGTGATTTTTTTTTTTTCTTTTTTACTGCCTAATTCTTTTGCATATTTTAGTACTTTCCTGAGAAGGTAACAACCTGCTCTTACCTCTGACATATCTGAGAGAAGGGAGGTGATGGATATGTCCCCACGTATTAGGAGGATGTTTCAGCTCCTTTTTCCCCCCCATCCTTGACAACAGCTTTCCCTTATCACACTCCTCACCTGAGGGGGGAGCAGAGCTCTTGAAGGCTTGTATTATATTAGGTCCTGAGCTTAACTTTTCTTTCTCTCCTTCATGTCTTGGTTGGTGAAGTAGAATGACAGTGGGAATAATGAGAGACATTTCCAGCTAGCTTTGTAGCTGTAAGAAGACAGCATAGATTTTTGTCCAAGAACAGCAAGCAGTTCTTTCAGTCAAACTGGATCTCTTGACACAGAGGCCCTGTTCTCTGTGTTTTCCATAGCTAATAATTCTCATGGGGAATTCTTAAAGCCTTAATAACTTTTCTTTCTACAAAAGATTTCCTAAAAAGAGAGAAGAAATCTTTGAAAAGATCAGATTCTTAACAGAGAACTGTTTTGTTTTGGGTAATTTACTTCTACATGTATGTGGGCAGGACTGGAGCAGTCCAAACAGTTATATACTTCTTCTGCAGTGGCTTATCATTAACTTTATAAAAAAAGTATTTTAAACATATTTAAAAGTCCACTCCAAAGAAGAATCCTTTAACACAGATAGATCCCCTCTTCTTCTTGAGAGAAGAGAAACACCTCGGGGTGCCTTTCTAGCAACCATTAGTGAAATAACCAAGGAAATACTCAGATTTTTGGTCAACATATTGAATAATTTGCTTATGGTTGAGACAGTTAATAGGCTTCCTGGCAAAGACTGGGAGAAAACAAGAAGATGAATTCAAGTTAGTTTCTTTGATTTTTTTTTTCTTACCATGTTGTCACTTGATTCCCTGCTACACTTGAATAGTGAACACTTAGTAGGAGCATGTATGAGTGGCTAAGGAGGTTTCAGCAGGCAAGGATTCCTCCTTACAATCATGCCTCAGCAGAAGGAAGTATCAAAATCATTTGCAGTTCTTTAATCTGCAAAGTTTTGGCTATCCTGAAAACAATTACAATTCTTTTATCCTTCTAATGGAACTGTATTTACACACTTTAGAACATGGAATTTTCATCTTAAATTTTTTTCCCCTCCAAAATTAGTAGGAATGATGTTCTTTCTTCTAATGCTCTTCTAGTGAATACACTATTGCAGTGGAGGACAGCACCTGTAGGTCGAGACAGAGGGGTAAGTTTGGCCTGAGGAGCACAAAGCTTTTCCTTTCATAGGCTTCCACTTCCCCAGGAAATGGAAGGCATCTATAATATTTACTTGCAGTAAAGAAACTGTTCAGCAGGTTGACTTCTGTACTTTGCCAGCCCACCCAGAAAACTGCACATTAATGTCTGGCTTCTTGCTTGGAGTGATGATACATAAAGCTGAATTGTACTGACAGGCTTTTGAGCTTGCAGCTCTAGGCAGTGAGAACATCTCAGCCAAGTGTTGCGATCATCTCTCCGTCCCTAATGCTGAGTCTTACGCAGTCAAATAGAGCATAATATCACTGGAACGATGCCCTGAAGAGGAGACCTGCCAGTGTGTGTATCCTGATCGTTCTGGTGCGAGCCACTGGGCCGTGAAACAGCATGGATGTGCTGGGGGAACTCTCAGTGAGACTGGGCAGAGACATGCACCAGACAGCTGAACCTTTTATCACAGCTTGAATTAGAACAAGCAAATTGCAAACCAAAAAATTTCAAAGATAGCTGTTGGTCTGAGACTATTTAAATGGAATAAGTTTGTAAGTGTGGTTTAGTCTTCTAAGCTCTCTTGGTACACTTGTAAGTTCAAAGGGCTTGAAATGAAATTAAGCCATCAGATTCAGTCCCACAATACTATGGAAATTTCTGATGGTAAAGATTAAGTTGAGTTTGCCCACAACTAAATCTCTTGCTAAGGTGGATTTTACTCTTGTTTTTGCTGCAGTACGACGTGAAGAACCGTCGCACGTTTCTGAGGCGCACCAAGTACGAGAGCTTGCACCTGGAGGATCTCTATGTGGGCAGCAAGGTCACTGTTTTCTCCCGACACCTCACCATAGTGGACTACGGCAATCTGTACACGTCCCGCAAGCTCGGGAGCCGCAAAGAGAGGTGACCAGGGAAGAGCTTGGAATCTTGTGGTTGGGGTTTCAAAGTGGATGCTTGCTGAAAATGAGGTTTCTGTACTGATGTGGGTGGAAGAGGAGGTGGGTGCATGTTTGCATGCAGTTTGAAGGGATCTGATTTTCTGATAGCTACAGAGAAGCAAAGTGGTACCTGGCTTGTAGTACCATTACAAAGCTTCTCTATGGTGTCAGCTGCTGGCTCCTCTAGGTATCTTGGGAGAGAAGAGGGGGAGGAGGAAGATGGGTCCTGTTCAGCTTCATTACTCAGCCAGGGCAGGCAGCAGATTTGTGGGTTCTCCTGGAGCAGAATTTATATGGTGACTGATGTGTGCTGGGCTTCAAAAACCTGGGCCTTGTGAAGTTGCAACTGTCTCTCTGGGATCTGTGCAGAAGCCTAGTGCCTCACCAGTCTGATGTACTCTCTATTAGTAGGAATAAATGAAAGTACTAGAGGACCACTCCCATTCTGTTGTTTTTCTTCACTGTGGAGATTTTTTTCTGAGATTTTTTTCCCGCTTCTCTTAAGCTCTGTGTGCATGAGGACAGAAAGTACAGTGTGAGAATGTCAGTAAAAATTACAGGCTCATTTGTTTATCATTGGTGAAGATAAGACTCACATTTTTGATTTAAAGACTTTGGAAAAGACTTTCCAAAAGCCAGTAGTCATCTGAAGCAAATATCAGGACTAAGAATACTTGGATACTAAGGCTAATTTACAAGAACTTTAGATCTGCTTTAATGGCAGTTCAGGTAATCTCTGAATTTGCAAATTAATACATTTTTGTAATTTCCTCCAGCCTTTTTGAAAAGAGCACAGAACATTTTCTTAGGTATGATATTCCAGTGAGCCTTAATCACTTGCTTTCTTGCTCCCTCCCAGTAAACAGGCTTGTTTTGAACTCTTTTTAAAGAGTTGTACATAACCAGACATAGAGGAAGAGCTGCATGTTTTAACACACATCTTTGTCTAAACTGCACAAAAAAACTGCTGTGAAAATGCCTGCCATAATATCTTTCCAGAGGAGTTCTGGTACTTCTCCGGGCTGGGGTTGGGCATGGTGAAAGAGCAGCAAAGGAGGTAGAGAATACAATGAGATGGATTCTGTATATGTGCCTACTCTTTTTGTTCCTCAGTGCAGTTTTGGGGAGATTACATCTTTATATCAATGTAAAGTTGTGTATTCCCTGCTCTGCCTAAACTAACAGAATCCCTGGTGCTCTTGCAGTGCTCATGTAGTTATACCAGGAAAAGGCAGTTTATTATAAAATGACGTTTTCATCTTGTAGGAGATGTTGCAGTCTACATGGCAACACTACAATTGTGTCAATTAAGTGGTTGGTCTTGGGAGGAGGCAAATTTTTGTACTGCTCTACAAAAGAAAGAAAAGGCATTTATGACATGTCAGCTGTTTGAAAAACATTTCAGGAATGTTGGCTGAAAGATAACATAAATATTCAAGTGGTGTTACATATTCAGAATAGCCCAAAGGAACCTAGTGAAAGGTGCCTTACTTAGGCAAAGGATCTTCAAAATCCAGTTTCTTCACAGAAGCTTTCACTGAGTAAACAGGGTCATATTAAAAGAATTTCCTTGGGCAAAACAGTTGCATGTGAGCTATTTGTCTTTTTGGCTTGTTCCTAGCAGGTTTTACAGCAGTTATTCGATATAGTAAGATTTCTGCAGTGCATGATAATTCCTGAAATAATCTGCATTTGGAATGATATTAATAATTTTAAAGTTGCTGTATGAAGCAGAATGTTTCTATCTTTTTTTGGTGTAATGTACAAGACTATTGGCAGATCAGTTTGACTTTGGAAATACATTCTCTGGTCACTCAATGTGTGCTCAGGCAGGCTCAGCAGAGGCCTTTGTGGGAGACTGCAGAGTGAATATAAAAAAAAAAATCTTGAATGTTTTGAGTTAGGGACCTTTATTTTTAACAGCAAAACAAGTGAATGAATGTGACCCTAGGTACATGAGATTCAAAACAGATGTGTAGAAAAAAGGCTAGATTTGCACAGGCTCTTTCCAGAATTAGGCTAGAATTAAGACAGTTCTATTTCAGTTTTGGTACCTACTTTTTCTTAGGTCTTGAGTCAGTTTTTAAATATTGCTGTATTTAAGTGTTTTGCATTCTGTTCTCCTCCCAGGGTATCATTAGAAAACCATCACAAACAGTGATTAAAATGGTTAAGTGAGCATGTTCTTACGTAGAATGTGCCACATAAGGATTCACTGGCATGGGACAGGGCTTTCTGTGGCCTTTCCCTTGTGATCCTGGGTGGTTGTAACATGAGGTAAACATTTGTCTGACCAGTGTGTCCTCTCTAAGTAGGCTTTACTTAGAGTCAGTATCACTGGTACAGAAAATGATATTAGAAAACTTGTGTGTCACCCAGAAATACTCGTGTTCTGTTTTGAGTAGGATTTGTTATTCTTGTGCTTCTGGTTATTGACATAATCAGCATTTCTTCCCCTACAAGACATAAGCTACTGTACATGCAACAGTCCTATTATTTGAAGTAAGTAGGTCTCACAAGCATAGTCACAGCATGCTTTGTGCATCGTTCCTTTGATCAGTTCTCATTTTCTATTGTTTCAGTACTCACTGCAGTACTGTCAGCACTGTCCCTCTGAAAAAATGTATGCAAGTGAGCTTAATTTTCCTGCTTTCTCCTTGGTTCCTCGACACTAAACTGTTTTCAAATCTACACTGCAGACTGCATCATGCTGAACCCCATGAAACATATTCCTAATTAAAACTATAAATAGGGCACATGAATCAAAATCCAATCTCAGAAGCAGATTTCAGCATCCTGAAGTACGCTTTTTGTGTCCTGCATACTTCTGAAAAGCTCACACTGAAATGTTAAAGTTTAAATACCAGTGTTAGACAAAAGATATTACAAGGGTTGCTTACTGCAGTTTATATTAATTTCTTCTAGGTAAATTGCTTCATAATAATACAATATTTTTTGCAAATTTGTAGGAATTACATTACTAAAACCCTTGAAATTAGAAAAGTAAGGAACAATTTATTTCTAGCATTACCAGCCTATCTCAAACCACCTGTGTAATAACATAAATTTAAAAAAGTGTTCCTTGAGGAAATACAAATGGTGCTGGAGATCCCATTCCAGGGATTTGATCCTAATTGTTCATGGGAAATGAGAGTGTTGAGAACCTCTTGTGCCAGGATGCAGGTCGTGCACTGTGTGATTCTCATAGGTCAAACATGCAGCTCATGTGCAATCCTCATGGAGGATTCACCTGGTACACCCTGTGATACGATAAATAATACCAAAAATGAGGTGGAGCTGTGAAATCCTTGGGGAAGACAGGGCCAGGCTGTAAGGCTGCATGGAGTACATTGGCAAACTGTGTTCAGTGTTGGTGAGAGGTCAGCCTTTCCTGATCTGATGATGGGGCTAAACCAACTTTTGCCTGCACTGCAGTGGACTGAAGCACAGTCTTGGTTGACTGCTTTCAGCCAGTTACTGGCTTAATGGCATTCCTTTGTCCATCTTGCAGCCTTAGTCCATCAGTCTTTTTGTGTCATACTTCCCAAGGGGTCTGAGCCTGAGGTGCTCTGTTTATAGGAGCTTCATGGTGCTTGAGGAAATCTGTTTGTTTCTGAGCTCTGAAGGTCGTCCACGCCTCTCCCTTAGCTGCAGATAAAATGTCGCATATGTTCAAATCTTCCTGGTTACATTTCCTGCTCCTAACACCTCCCTTGCTTTACATTTGCTGTGAAATAGTCTGTCTCTTGCCAAAGCATTTGTCAATCTGGGGTCACTTAAGGTTCAGAGTAAATGTAGTGGAAGTTCATCCATCTCCTATAATCTCAGCATATTTGCCCTGGCTGGAATATATTGCTGCTAACCTAAGGGCTGCTTTCCATGCTATGTTGGTGTATAAAATAGGAAATTTGCAATTATTTGTCTTTCACTCAAGGAAGTACTGCAATAAAAAATTCCATCTTGGAGAACCTTCCTGATTGGAAACAGTGTAAAAGATGGAAACTGCTCTTTAGGATTGTCAGAGACGTGGCGTTTCTGAGATGCAGGGTTGAATAAATCTGTTGGTTTGTAAGCCGAGCACATTTGAAACTGACTCACCACAGGATGAATGCAAATAGAAAATGCAATTTTACAGACCTTCTTTTTGTGCTTGTTATTTTTGATTAATAATGTGTTTAGTGCTGATGGTGTTCTTGGTGCTATGCAAAGCTCACTAATAAAACAGTCCTGGCCCTGGGGATGTACAGTGTAAAAAGATAATTACCTAGAAGACAGGATGTACTTGGAAACAGAGATGTGGGGGAGAGTGTAGAGATTTTTGGATTGATGCCCCTTAGTATATAGAATATAGCTGTCAGTCAGTATAAGAGATGCAATACCTCCTCTGCCATCCTTTTATTGTGTCTATTAACAGTGTCAGCTATTTGGCATGCACATGCTATACCATGAAGTTTTTATACTGTACCAAGCACAAGAGGATCATCTTCTCACTGAGGACTTCAAATATTTTAAAAGTATTAATAAAACAATCATTTAACTTTGAGTTTTATGGCAGAGGCACATGTTTAAGTAATATTTTTAAACAGGGAATTTTAACAGCTTCAATTTTATGTGTGTGATTAACATTAGGAAAAAAGGGAGCTAAGCAAGCACAAGGAGAGATTAACAATTCAGTTATGTTCTAACCCAGAGTGAGGAGCTGTCAAGATACCAATTTGCTAAGGAAGAGGTGGTCAAATTGTGTGCTGCAAGAGCAGAGGGAGATGTTAGTAAATAATAACTGCTGGTGGAACATTGTGAGCTGACTTGGGTTAGAAAGCCATGGAAATTATAATGTGCAAAGCTTGTTCTTATCAGAATAATGTGTTGCACAGCCATTCAAGAACAGCATGGAAATTGATGAGACACTGGGACAGTGAATATGTGACTGTGGCAAAATTTTTCTCTTTGATGTGCTGTTTTTTTTGTCTGAATGTGAACCCAGCATACACACCAAATGCTCTAAGACAAGTCATGTTGGCTCTATCTCTCTACTATTTTTTCTTCCTCCCCAGGACGCTGGCTTTGATTAAACCTGATGGAATGCGTAAAATTGGAGAATTATTTGATATCATTATTAATGCAGGATTGACAATAACTAAGGCCAAAATGATGCTGCTTTCAAGGTAAGGAATTTTTAAGGTTAGGTCTATTGTATCTAAATATTCTTGCAATTAAGAATATTCTCTAAAGCTACTCTGTATTGTTCCATGTGTCAGATCCATTCCAATGAGTAAGGGAGGTAACTCATGAAACTCATCAGTTTCATAATTCTGAAGGAGGTAGGTTTCTTAAAGTATTTTAGAGATTTAAGCTAAGTATTCAGAAGTGATGTGCAAATGAGTATGGGTGATGAAATAAGTCATGTCTGTATGAACCCAAGGTGGCTACTATAGCTTTAGCAGTCCAGCAATGTTTACTACTGACATGTCTGTATGTCCTCACCTCTAGGCTGCCTCATACAGACAGTATTGCTGACTATAATAATGTTGTCTATAAAGTATTTGGTTTGCTTGCTCTCAGTAAATCTGTTGCTTAAATTTGTGCTCTCAGATTTGTGCTTTTTAATCACTGGAAGTCCTAGGCAAAACAAGTGATCTTCTGATGGCGCAGGGTTGGACAGGTTTTACTCATGCATCTTCCTAATCCTCCCAACCTTCAGTGTTCTCCACTTCTTACTGAGCCCCAAGATTTAAAAGAAGGTGTGCTTCAGAGGAAAGAGAACATAATTAATTTACCTTAGAAGACTTTCCCAAAATTACAGCATTATTTCTCCATTGCTGCTTTGCCAAACCTATTCGTGTGCAACATGTTTTTGGAAAGACAAGTTATCTATTTTTTATAATACCATTTTCATGTGTTCTTATTGTTTATGTGTAAAGTCAGGAACCATTTTCCTTCACTTCAGAACATTTTTTGCTCTCTGAAATTCTGATAAAATGACTATAAGACTTCCTCCTCTTATCTATGCATACACCTGCTGCAGTGTCTGATGGTATTGGTCCCAGATCCTCCATCCAACAACTCCAATTCACAAAATCAAGCAGGTTTCTAATGTTTCTTTACAATTCATAATGTCTTTCAAACTAGCCTTTTTTTTGCTTCCTCTCTCCTGCAATCTGAGAAATTTGATCTTGAAGTGCTATTTTGGGTGGTGCTTTATTTGAGTGTCTGTCTAAGAAGTTAAGCTCTTGAGCCAAGTCATGTGCTTTAGAGTTGACTCACACTGAAGGGAAGAAATGGAGACTTGAACTTTTACTGCCTACTGCAATATAAAAATTTCTGGTTGTCTTGTATAATTGAAAGTAATTATTAATAAGCACAAGACTGGGCTGTGATACTGAATGTATTTAAATAGTCTCTTGAGTATTTTGTGGTTTCTCTGCATACTCTGTTTCTTGGGACTGTGCCATTTTAAAATGATAGAACCATGGCTTTGCCAAAGTCTTCTACCCTTAGATTTCTGCAGGCTTGCTTGTTCAAATCATCATCAACTCCTTTCTTTACAGGAATTATTAACAACATTCGTCTGTCAATCACTGTTAAGTAGATTCATGCCTTCTGTAAAAGTTGTAGCCAAGATATGAAAGTGTGGGCAGGCACTTGCTTCTTCAGTCTCTTCCTTTAATCCTGTGTCAGTTCACTCTGTTATACATAGGTGAACACTGTTTTCCATTATTTGAAAACAGAGAACTAATAATGAAATTAAAAAGGAACTAAGTTATACAACACAACTGCACTTTGATATTTCAGTGGGAATTGTTAACTGAGTAGTAGAGCTCAATTTGTTTCAGAAGCAGACCTCTCAAATACTTCCTAGAAATCAGAATTGGTAATACTTAATCTCTTCACATACCCTTTCATATTTGCTTTCCAAAATTATTTGGTGGATTAATTTCAGAAGAGAATTTTCTGGTGAAATAATGAATTGTAGGCAAATGTTTTGCAGAGTGTAGTCTTGAAGCATAAGCTTGCAAGAGCTCCTGTGTCTAGCATTTTTACATCATGCTTCTGCCTTAGTTTGCAATGGAAGGGAGGCAGATTTACTGTATGGTTGATAAAAATATTTTGGATTTTGAATGGCTCATATTTATACTGAACTAAAAGCAACAAACCAGGAATTATTCAGGTAATTTTGATAAAAAAGCTGGATAAAAATGTAATTGTTCAAACACTGATAAATGTTAAGAAAATTAAATTCTTCTTAGGTTCTTCTTGATGTTATTTCTTTCCTCTGGCAATATTTGGTTTAAGTCTGGACTACAAATGGGAGAGAGGCATCAAAAGTTCCATTTCAGATGACAGAACTATGCCTTTGTTCATACTTGGAATCTGTTATTTGAAAAATATGCAGGCAATTTATGTCAGTAAAGAGGGCTGCTCAAAATGAGCAAACTCATGAAGACCAGAAAAAATCAGTCTGTGCTGCAGGTAAAAACTACTTTCCAATTTGGAATTTCTTAGTCACCCTGCAGCACTGCTTTGATTATGAACTTTGTACCCAGAGCAGAGGTTAGGAATATTGCTTTATTTCACCTGTCAATCCTCTTGAAGAGCTTGTCCTTCTCTAAAAATTCCAGCTTTAATAAGTGGCATACACCAGGATTTGGAGCAAGCAAATACTGAGTCTGTGTTCTCAACAGGAATTCTGAAGCTGCAGAATAGCAGGTTTAGAGATGAAAAATTCCATGGATTTTTCTAGCTGTTGCCATGCAGAAAAAGCAATTCAGTAAGCAAGAGTAAAACAGAGAAACAGTAAAAGAGAAGCAGCTGGGGAAAAAGACAGGGAAGAGAATAGGTTGGCTGGTGTCAGGCTGGTGGGGTGAAAAGCCACAAAATAGTATGTCCATCAGTGGATGGTTGGTAGCTCTGCATTGTGGTGGTCCCCAAAATTTGGGTAGCTGGGTAGCTGAGCCCAGTGCTGGTAGAGTGTGGCTGTGGCAATGCAGAGCTTGGGAAGGGCCACCACCCTGTCTGAAAAGGACATCTTTGCTTCCAGCACCTGAGGAAGGGCCGAGTAACAGCTGTGCTGCAGACAGGCTGGGTATGCCTGGTAGCCTTTATTTGCCTGGCAGTGTAAGGAGACCCCCTCACTGCAGAAACCCCATTGCTTTGGAAGAAAACTGTATGTAGTCACTGCTGTGTTCCCTGAGGAGACATGCAAGACCAAACTGAGTTTTGAAGTGTGAAAGTGTGGAAGAAACCCAGTTTTAATATGGAGGGCATTGTGCTGCCTATGCAACTTGTAAGATTTGAGGACACTGAGTGGAAACCAGATTATGCAGTATTTTGTTGTGCACCAGTTTAATCAAACACTAACCTTGATAAAGTGTTCCAGTGGAGCAGATAAATTGTTTGTGCTTTAAAACCAAACTTAAAATTAACCAAAATCCCCACTCAAACTGATGAATGATGAACGCAACGTAACAGCAAATGCCTTGGCAAGAAGGTGATTCTTCTGCATTTATTTCTCAGCCTGAGAATGTGGGACCATCAGTGACCCTGAAATGGGCTTTAGTGAAATGGGCTCTCCTTCTCAGAGCAGGAACATAAGGAGTTGTCAGCTATACTGGTAGCCACACAAAATATGACAGAAATTTAAATGTAGTTCCTGTTATTGGACATGAACACCCAACAAGTTGTCCAGCTTAGGAAGACATTGCCTGTAGAAACATGTTTATGAATGATATTTGAATGAATGATAATTGTGGTTTTCAGGGGGGTTTATATAGATATATATTTATATATATCTACATATATATATATATAGCTATATCTATGTCTTTTTACTTTTCCAGAAAAGAAGCAGCTGATTTCTATGCTGATCATCGAGCAAAACCTTATTATCAGTAGGTATATAAATTTCAGCTTGATGTGTATTAAGCTTATTTATTGAATGCATGAAATTCATTTACCATATTTGATTCTACAGGACCATGGGAAAATCAGAGCTTGTCTTAGTTGAGTGGAGCCCTTTGCAAAGCATGCACCTTTTCTTCTTCCTCCAGGGAGAGATCCTTATTTCAGCTATTCAGGGTTTTAACTCAAACTTTTTACAACCCGGTGGTATCAGGGGAATGTCTTTTGTCTCTCAGAAGTGAAAATGCTTCTAATAGGGCAAAACTTCACAGCCAAGAGAAGGGATATCTTCAGGATCAGGGTGGGGCTTACAGATAATGAGAATTAGGGGGAACACTTTGTTGGAGGAATTGATTTGGTAATAAGTACCCCAAATCATAAATAACTGAAAGGATAGTGCATGGGGCGGTTTTTACTGTACTGCTACCCTTGGAGAACTGTCAAACTTCCATGATGCTAGACTGCTTCACCTAATGTAAGAAACCTTAATCTTTCCATAACTGACTAGCTGGATGCTTATCACCCAGAGATTGAGTTGTTTCTGATTCCCCTGAAAGTGCCAGCAACTTCCTTTTCCTCCCTCTCCATTGGGCATTCTGCCTCTTTTAGGAAGAAGGTGCCTTGTGTTTTTCAGGCATGTTGGTGCCTGGGTTTGCGCTGGTGTGGTTGAAAGACCTGGTTTCAGCACTTTCACGAAGTGCTTGAGAATTAGCATTGCCAGCTGCTCTCCAGCAAGAGCAGCTGATTTTGTTGTGGGTCCAAACTCAAGCCTTTCAGAGAGACATGGCCCCAGGCTATGTCTGACCATGTTGGAGGTCAGAGAATGGATGATTTCAAATTGTCTTTTCTTTGCTGAGTAAGTCTGCTTGAATATGTTGATAAATAATCAAGAATTTTGCCTGCAGTGTAATTTCACAGATGTGTACCTATACTAATGGTAATTGTCTGAGGAACTGTAGCCTTTGTCCACTGTGATGTGCCTGTCTCCCATCCTACAGCCCTATTGGCTACATCTTCTGTATAGGATTTTTCTCTGCATTAGAAATAAATAACTCTACAGCATTCCAAATCAAATAGAAACAAGAAACTTCAAGGCAGTAAAGTGTGAAATCTACAAGTCATTTATATTTGATGTTGTATCTTGTCTTTAAATTCAGATTTAGTTTGAAAGTTCACTAGTCAATGTAAGTCTAGTGAATAATAAGGAAAAATAATAATCCTATTGCTTGGAAAAGAATGGTTTTCACATTAAAGAGTTTTTAAAAAAGAGAATATTCAAGGATTAATCTGCAAATAATGTGGTAGAAATTACTTATTTCTTGGGTGTATGTATGTGTACTATTTAAATGTCCTAAACATGTTGACTATGACCAACAGAACCTGACTTCCAGTAGCTTTTTATTGTGTTGTTTATGTAGCTTTTTGTAGTTTTAATAGTGTTTCTTTTTCAAAAACTACTAGGATTTCTCTTCTCTTCTTGACTAGTGATCATTAGGAAGAAGGTAGTTGGAAAAGCGTGTACATCCACAGTTATAGTTGTGTAAAGCTCTTCTTTTAAACAAAATAGTACAAAAACCATAGTCCATGTTATTCTTTGTTGGTTCTGTCCAGACTAAACAGGGGAAAGACAGGCTTATTGGTATGCATGTTTTCTGAAGATACTGAAATATAGTTATGGCGTTTTCTTTAGTTTTTAAATTGAATGTTTGGGCTAGCAATTTTGGGTGGTTGTTTGCTGTTGTGAGGTGGTCAGGACATGAGGCAGGCTGATCCTGACAGCCTCTTCTCCTTACTTGGATTCATCCCATTAAAGTCACTTGAGTTATGCCAAGATGTAGTAACTCACTTTGTGAGTAAGTCCTTTATCCCATACAAACTTTTCAATTCTTTCCCTTCTCTCCCACTTTGGACTTTGGCTGGGCAAAATCCATGGGAGAGATCTGTGGGGCAGTGGAAAATTTAGCTTGAAAGCAGTGCTGATGTTCTTGTCAGTAGGGTACACATCCAGGTCTCATGTGAGAGATGCTCACATGAGAGCTTTGAAATGCTGTGCAGAATGGGAAAACTTAGGAATCATTCCTGTCAGACAAGTCATTACCAGAGTCTCTCTTTCACTGTTACCAGGACACCAGTACTGATCCTTTAAAAATTCTTTTGAAATCTAAGACTTTACAGAGTAGTTTGAGTGAGTTTGGATTATGTATGTGTTGTTTTTTTTCTGCAACCATAATAAGGGAATGTCTGCACATGACGTTCTCTCTCTCTAACCTCTTCCTCCAACCAGAGTCAATGTGAAAGTTAGATCAGGGTGCTCGAGGTCTTGCCAAGTTGAGTTCTGAGCATCTCCACTGGATCATGTTTTTGTTGGTTTTAATTTGTAACATGGGTCACCATGTGCTGTTTCCATTTTGCAGTGAGCTTCTCCAGTTAATAATGAGTGGCCCCATCCTGGCTATGGAGCTCTTAGGAGATGATGCAGTGAGTAAGTGGAGAGCAATGGTGGGGCCAGCAAACCCTACAGCGACTGAGAGCGATACACTGGACAGCATCTCAGAAAGCTTTGGACATATTGGCCTCAGAGATGCAGCTCATGGCCCAGATTCAGTTGCTTCAGCTGCTAAAGTAAGATTTTGACTCTTTCTTGACTGAGGTTTATTTTTACTTTTATCTGCTAACAACCGGATTAAGAATTTCTCCTTTGTTTCCACACTTGAATTTGGAACTAGTTTACATATTTTTCATGGCTCCTTTTTAACATGGAAGAACAAACTGCCTGAAAACAGAAATCTTGTTTATCACAAGGGTGAATCTTGGGTGCTTTGATCAGGAGAGCATGCCTGGTCATTTTTAATGTCTCCTGTACATCACAAACAGTGAGTTAATTGCATAGTCTGTATAATCTACCTATAGTCTACCAGTGTCGGTCATAAAAAGAAAGGGATTAAACAATTAAATCCTTTTGTGCTCTCTTGTGTTTCACGTATCTGTTCTCCTTCACAGTTCTCACTAGTGTTCTGCTTGCAGCCTACTTTGCTGTTATTATTCAGAATGAAAAATTAAAAACCAGGCCACTTTGTAGTGCTTTGTGCTTTGAGAGGTAACACAGTGGACATGGCTTTGAGGAGTTTAGTTGTGTTTTCCTTTGTTTGCAGTGTTTCTTTTCTCAGTGCTAAGAAAAAGCCCTGGGGCTGGGTAATAGATATTACCATTTCCATAGAATTATGGTGACTTTTGTGTGCATTGTTGTGGGATAGATATGCTAATAAATGATGGCAAGAATAAAGTTTATCTCATGGTTGATTGATGTGTCGCTGTGGTGTCTGAGCTGTGGACCACTTTAGGTGGGGAAAGATACCCATTGTTGCTTCCTTGATTCTAGTCTTCTGTCTGTTTAAATTGGAACAGCTGCAGTAGCACAGCTGGAGAGAGACTTGCCTCAGAATATCTCATAAACTGCCAAGTAGTGTATGCTAGAAAATGTGCCCAGAGATCATACCCTGGTGGTGAGGGCAGAGTTGGGCAGCCTCCCTGTCTGGTACTGTTAGGCTGTGAGCTACAGCAGGCTGACTGCAAAGCACAGGGTGGTTTTCTGTTGGCCAAGCACTCACCTTGCTGCTCTGCACTCTGCCTGAGCTGCTGGATCCTCTCCCTGTGCCTTGGATTTTGGCAAGAAATCAGATGTTGGGCATAAAGTACTTTTTCTGCTGCCTTGATAAACATGTTACAGACTCAGAGTTTGGATAAAAGTGATCTTTTCTGATGAAGCAGAGTTAAAGCCAGAAAAGTCTTTGGAGTTCTGGTTAAATATTTAGAAGACTTCAAATATAAAGGTGAAAAATTCTCTTTTCCTCTGTACTACCATGACAACTGTGCCAGCTTATGAACTGAGAATGTAGGAAAGAGTATCTATTAGCATAAATTCTTGGTTAGATGCATAAGTGTGTGCTTAGGTTTTAGTTTGTTGTTCTTGTTGAATTTCATTATTTTTGAAATGCTGTCTGAAGGCCCCGTTCATCTGCAGCATTTTTATGACACTGGGATTATTTTGCTGAACATCTGTAGGTGTGTGCATCTTTGTGGTGTTACTGATACCTATCTTTAATAAATCAAGCAAAATTGTGAATTTAGTGCCCCTATGCCTTTATTAATTTAGTAGGCCTAGTATCATATGGCTGTATAGCAGTTGCTATGGAAACTAGCTGGCTGTGCCTGCAGATTTGCTGAAAAGAAAGAAATAAAAGATAAAGGGACCTAAATGAACTCTCCTGACAGAAAACTGAGGTCTCAACCACATTTAATGAACGTATTGTAAGCTGAACACTTAGAGTAGAAAGCTGCATTATTCTTTTGATGGCTAAATGACAAGTGAAAGAATGTCTCTGATACACTCTAAGCTACTGTCTCTCTGCAGGCCAAATTTTGTAATTTCTTTAGATCACGAATAAAAGGTAAGGAAATTTTTTTTGTTGTTTTTAAAGGCTCCACAAGATTATAGTTTGGCCTTTCATTATGCCAGTCCTTTGGTACTATTGAGTTCATTTTATTTTATGAATTTTAATGGATAAAAATAAGTGTTAAATGTTATACATATTTTACTGCCTTTTTCTGCTTCTTTTAGAGTAAATAGCAATTAACAGAGTGGGACAAGTTCCTTGAATCATGCAGCATTTTATCAGTAGAAGGATGTAAGGAGTGAACCCTATTGTCTCAGATGTGCCCACTTAAAATGTGGATTATTTGCCAGCAGAAAAACAAAGGCCCTTTTTCCTTCTCTTGAAAGATTCGTCATCCAGGATCCATTGTCCAAGATCCAAACCAGGACAAGTTTGAATTGTGTAATTCTTAAGGAAAGGATTACAGAAATTGTTGAAGTGCCATGAGCTAAATGTGAATCTATTCCATTTAAGTTGAGCTGGTAAATTAAGGAAGACAATTCCTGGAAATGGCCTTTAGCACTGCTACTGTTATACAGGGAAAAAATCAAATACATTTGTTAGCAGTATTTCTTGCATGTAATTTTTTCTTTTAAATAGAAATGTTATCAATTCTCTTACTGAATTTGACTAATAGCTATGAAATGGAACCTGTGTTTTGCACGTTTGTGAATTGGCAGATTGTGTAACATACGTGAATAAATGGTATGGAAAAATGTGAAGCTGGCAGTGAACAGAGTAAAAATATCACCAAGGAAAGAAACCTGACTGCCAGGTTCACCCCAGTATGGCCTAAGACCCAAGATACCTGATACCTAAATAGTGATGGTGGGAAGAAAGAGATTGAAGGCAAAAAAGTTCCTTTGATTTATCTGGGAAATCAAAGCTCAATCAAATTGAATTCATCAACTTCAATTCAGTAAGACTTTTAAAAAAATTATAGGGCCAATATGGCATGAGAAGTGACTCAGCAATTTTAGACAAAGTTAAATTGTTTAAGGTGAAAGGAAAAAAATGTAAGCAATTTGGAAGGAGGTCAGTTTTGTATATGGAAAGAAAACATGAGAAATGGATAGTAGTTATATTTTTGCTTATACAGTGGAAAAGATGATTTGAGATAAAGGAAAAAAAAATGTGTATAAGGGAGTGGATTTGGAAAGATACTAGGAAAGAGAAAGAGAGAGCTTGGTAAAACTGGGAACACCTCTACCAAATGATTGTTGCATCAGCATTTTGAGTGCTCCGAGTGTGAACAGATTGCACTGCAGAACTGGAAAGGAAAACATTGCAAGAAATACTCCAATCCTGTTTTTATGATTGTAGCAATGGTGCCAGAGAGGAAAAGATACATTTCAGATAACATTTCAGGGAAGAAGTATCTGTAGAAAAAAAAAAGTCTGCACTAAAGATTTATCTTCTGTGATTATGGATACTTCAGATGTTGTTACTTACGATAGAAGCTGATGTGTGCAGCTAGATCAATCTAAAATGTGTTTAATTACAATTGTTTTCAGGAGCTGGAGTTGTTCTTTCCCTCCAGTGGAGGTCGTGGACCAGTCAGCAGTGCAAAATTCACAAACTGTACTTGTTGCATTATTAAGCCTCATGCTGTTAATGAAGGTAAGCAATGCAGATAGCAGACGAGAAAGCAGTGTGTGTCCATTGTATCCACAATCATTCCTCTTTTTGTGCCCTCTTTTTGGGAGGATGTAGGGAGCATAGGGTGTATTTCACAGTAATGCAAAACTTGCAGATATATTGCCTTTTACACACATTTAGTATTTCTGCAGCTCATTTCCATGGAGAGTGAGTGGGTCATGAGCTTTCCATGCAAATACTTGTTCACTTCAGAATAAGAAGGGAGAGGAGAAAAAGAGAAGGATTTAAAACCTGGATGAGATTTGATGTATCTTGCTGTGACAGCTTCCCATATCCTTGCTCCTTCCCAGTGCAGTCACCTGCTGGAGGTTAGCGTCCCCCCAAGAGAGTGAAAGCAGGACACTTGGCCATGATCCAGGGCCCTCCACTCAGGCAGTAGCACATCAGATTAAAACAACTCACAAAGGGAGATTTGTGCTGTTACAAATCTTGTTCTGCTGAAAGCGGTGGGGATGGAAAGTAGGAAAGGCTTGTTTATGAAAGTGAACCAAAGACCTAAAGCATTTGGTGGATTCTGTGATGTTTTCTGTGCTGGGAGTTTGC
This sequence comes from Parus major, assembly GCF_001522545.3. Lineage (NCBI taxonomy): Eukaryota > Metazoa > Chordata > Aves > Passeriformes > Paridae > Parus > Parus major. The sequence continues at coordinate 93,257,578 of NC_031768.1, forward strand.
CATATGAGTGTTGGAAATGTTTAATGCTCTACTGTTACTGTACAAAAATAACCTCACTTGTGTGTCCTGTACTTAGATCCAGGAGCATGAGTAGGAGCAGTGAGTGCAGTAAAATACTTTGACTCAGGCACTGAGACAGTATTTTTAAATGTGGAATAAATATCACCATGTGAGAGCATAGAGTTTTTTCTTAGTAAGTTGCAGAGCGCACTGCAACGTTTTAATCACTTCTTTGTGGATAGCTTAAATGGAAATAGCAGAAGTGGCTGGAGCAATTTCCAGGCCCTTCACACCTCAAGTGGGATGTCTGGAGAGCTTGCTGAAATAAAAAAAAAATGTTTTCACAAGAAGGAGTTTCGTAGTTGCTACTGATAATGTGTCTGTTATCTCTTCCAGACCTTGCATGGTATCTGCCACCGATAAGTCTGCCATGCAGCAAAGACACAACGATGTTCCTTTTACAGAAATATAGGCAGCAGCTGGGACTATGATTTTACCTAGCTACATGTTTGCAGAGGACAAACTTTTCTGTGGCAGGATTGTTAGGGTCCTTCATTTGAGTGTAAAAATAGCAAAGTGGATGGCTTGGACAGTTTTTTTAGACTTAAGATAAAATTTCTATTACATATAGAGGCACAGACTCTTATCTTAGTGAGCTCAGGTTTTCTCTTCCTATTTTTAATCTTTCTCATCTCTGTAAATTTCATAGTGTCCTGTCTGTTCCTGTTTTTTTTCCTTTAACTTCTCTGAATTTTCCTGAGTTGCCAGAAAACAAATTGTGACCCTATTTGCACATCCCTCTGGGAGGGTGAGAGTGGTGAAGAGAGGAGATATGGATGTAGGTAAACAAAAAATGTATGTGCGCATCCAGCTTTGCGGTGTGAGTGCTGGTCTGAATGTCCCCTATATAGTCCTTTTTTGCACACCACAGAGAGCTGGAAAGTCAGAGGACAGCTGCCAAAAAGCAACTAACATTTGCAAGACCAAAAGTGTACCTTGTGTGACAACACTTTGTTGTGGTTTAACTGCAGCTGGCAACCAAACCCCATACAGCCACTTGCCCACTTCTTTGTGATCAGGGAGAGAATCAGAGGAGTAAAAGTGAGGAAACTCATGGGTTAAGATAAGGACAGTTTAATAGGTAAAGCAAAAGCAGCACACAGAATCAATCAGGTAAGTGGAAGCACAGCAGCTGGAGAGGAAAGGAAATCCTTTGTGGCTTGCAGTGGGAAAAGGTGGTTTGGCAAAGCCAGGGGCATGGAGAGAAAATCACGTGGGTCAGAGCAGCAGAGTCTCTTTTGCGCTGGAGTTTTGATTTGTGCTCTACAAATTTTCAGTATTGAGTATCTAAAAATAAACCTTTTTGCAATTTCCTATGCACTGCTGAGGCTTTGAACTTGATTGTCTAATTACCATGAATATAAGCTACTCATTACATATTTACAATTACATGAAGTTTCACTTACGTACTTGAGTTGATATGGAGATTTAGTCTTTATTTCTGTAGAGACATTTGACTGAATTAATGAATTTTGCTTTCTGGCCCTTTTCCCTAGAGGTTTTTTTTTTTTCCCTCCAGAGTCTGTTGCATAGCTGATTCTTAGAAGGAAAAATCTTCCTGGTTTTCTGTCCTGGAAGATGATTTTCTTTAATTGCAACTGTAAACTAGGGTGTTTTTTGGTGAGCTTAACTTGCTGACAAAAGGCTGCATGTAATCTCTAGTTTATACTGGTTAATCCTTGGGCAGAATACTCTCTTAGGAAGTTACTTTGATTGCCACAGCTGGTTCCTATCCAGTGATAAAGTAGAGAAAAATCAGTGTTGGTTTTATCTGTGGCCTTGCTGCCTCTCTCCTGATGGACATACAGAAGTGTCTGGTACTAGGCAGCCGCAGCAGCACAGCCCAGCCAAGCACAGCAGGACCTGGTGCAGTGCCCAGGCACCTGAGAATTCCTGTAAACTGGAGTGTCAGCATGTCTGCCGGGCTGCAGGGGAACCCTGAGGCCTGATAAAGGGTGTTACAGGACTAAGGTGAAGTTTAACCTCAGCTGTCAAGAGTGCTGGTAATGCTGGAGTGATGGCATCACTGGCCCTCTAGGAACGTGTGCCATGCATGTCTCTTAAAGAAGTAAGGCCATAGCTAAGAAGTAAGGCCATGGCTATTTTGCCAGTCTGGTGTCAGCATGACATCTTCTGTGGAGGATCAGAAATGGTTATGCCATGGAAGGCAGTGTAGGCCAGAGCTGTGGACTAGATAGCTTTAGCCCACTGGTAGCTGCTCACAGTGGATATGGAGAGCTCTGGCTGGCAGCAGTGAGGTGGTTGTATTTTAACTCTGAAGAGGCTTTGCAAGAGTTGTCCAATTCCTCTTCACTGAGAGCTAGAAGAATGCAAAACCAACTTGATGCTACTCCAAGAAAATTTATTCTGACCTGGGTTGCATCAGGGAGGCATGATGTGGTTTGTCCCCTCTAGAATCTGCTACACTGCTCAGTGTCTTTCAGTTTCCTCCTCTTCTCCTGAGACCAGTTTTCAGTCAAGGAGTGTGGTAACTAGTAAGCACAGCTCTAGGATTGTATGTTCAAGTTGTTTAATAATTTGAAATTTTTAGTGTGGGTCTGTGTTCTGTAATCTTCCTGCTTCTTGTGGTTCTGATACTTGAGATGCAAGATCATAGCTGCAATCACTTAGACATTCTCTTTTTGTAAGTCCCCTGGTGTTAGTAGATCTGGAGGTATTAGCACTAGTGCTCAGAAGCCAAACTTGTAAATTCACCAGAATGGATAAATATCAGTTTAATGCCCTTAGGACAGCTATGATTCGACTGTTTTGTGAGCAGAAATAGCACCTCATAGATCACTGGGTGGGATTAACTTTTAATATTTTTATGTGTAACAGTGTTTAGTCATGTTTGCTGTAGGAAGTAGACTTGGGTATTTCATGACTGCTGTAAAGTTTCTTTGATGTGGCCTTTAGCTTTTTCCTTGGAAAAATTAGCAGGGGGAAAATTTTAAAATAGCAATGATCAAGGTTTAAAGACTGAGGTCAGAAGTGTGCAGTGTGCAAACTGAAAGGTCTGCCTAGAGGCAAGGAAGCCTCTATGGTTTTGAGAGGTCCCAGGCATGAGACTACTACCTAGTACTACTACTACTAACTACCCAGACAGGTTTGCTCTCCTATGTATGTGTTAAGCTTGAGATTTTGTTCTAGCATTTCGGTAAGTTAAATCCTTTTTCCTCTTAATTAAAAAAAAACCCAAAAAAACAGTGCTGTCTTCCACAGTATTCAACTGAACAAAATTTAAATCTCATAAAAAATAAAAGGTGCAGGAATACCTTCTTGCCAAGTGGAAAAGATATTGTGTGGAAACGTGGTTTTAGACCTTTTCTGAGTGGATGATAAAATTTACAGAGCTCTTCTATTAACTTACTAGCTAGTGGATAGCTTTAGAAAGTTGCAGAACTTTACACTGATTAACGAAATGTTGCACAGGAAATCATAAGAATCATACTTCCTTCTTTATGTAAAAATAAATATCTGCAGAAAAATTCCAATTGAGAAAGTAGTTTGTAGCTCCAAAGACAAACCTGAATGTGACAAAAAGAGTACCAAGGATGGTAGTTCAGTCTCAGGCAGGTACAGAAACAAGGTTTACTTCTGTAGAATCTCAAGTGAATTTCCTGTATAAGAGAGAGTGTGGAGAGGACTGTGTAGTGTGGGAATCCAACATTGTAGTGAATTATCTGACTGTAGACAACTGAACTGTCCTGACACACAATACACTTGCTGCTCTTTGAAAGAGAGAAGGCATCACTATGTAAATGTCCAGTTCACCTCACTAGAATGCTAAGTGTGCTTACATGCCTGTAGTTAGGAAGTTGAATAAGCTGGAAAAAAAAAGAGAATGGTATAGTAGAGATACAAATCTATTATCACTCTCAGCACTACTTATCTATTTCATAGTTTTTTCTCAAGACAATTTGTATTCTTTAGATATGAAAACTCTGGAAATGGTTTCCTTTTTTTTACCCTTTTAGGCATAAGCCTGAGTAATTAAGTATTTTTATTTTTTTTCACAGACCTAAAATTAGAACAGGGTTTTCAGAAAACTGGCTTGAGAAAAAATGAGTGCAATTTTCTTAGAAGAAATCTGAAAGTTAATCTGTCTGTGATAAGTGTGTAAGTAATAGAAAGGTGAAGTGCAAATGCTGTGGAGTTTACCTCATTGTAAGCAGAACCTTTCTTTGGATTTTGTCTGCAAGACAGAGAGTGCCAGGGGACATCAGTGCACTTAACAGTTTGAAGTCTGGAAGGAATAATTTGCAGATAAGAGTCTGGAAGTGAAAAAAAAATAATTGTGGAACGAACACAAATCTTCGCAGATACTTCAGAGTGGATGGTTCGAGATGTGACCTCAGGGTGTTCCCACATGCAGTATGGCAATCTTAGTGCTGCAGTCATGTGAGGACTAACTAGTAAAACACTGTGCTTTCAGCTGCAGGCATTCTTTTGCAGACAGATTTGCCCAGGGAGGAGACGTACTTATGGCAAATGAAATGCAGTTTGTTTCTTATGTTTTCCTTGAATATATATAATATATAGGGTGTTGAAGCATTTGGTGGTGTCTAGTGATGCGGGGTTTTTTTTGGTTGGTTGGGTTTTTTCTCTTTAGAGAAGCTAGGAAAAAGTGATTAAAATGAAAACAACCTACTTTGGCACTTCATCACCATTTTTTTAGAATAAAATTTAGCTTTCATGAGATCAGTCATCCATACGCTTCCATCTGTGTTTTTAATTCTTTGCTGTAGTTGTAATGATGGATATTCCTTGCCTGGGATGTTTGGTTTTGAAACCGAGCCCATAGTGTTTCTCGTTTATTTCTGCCTAAAGTTTTAGCACCTTGGCATTGGTTTCCCAGCTAGACTGATTCTGGATTTCAATGGCTAGTGGGGAAATGACATCTATTTTTTTGAAGTATGAAAAATAATATTTTACATTTGAATAGATTTGGGTGTGGGAGGAGGTGAACTGAATTTGAAAATCCTTGCTGACAGTTTGAGACAGGAAGGAAGAGAAGAAGATACACTTCAGAGAAACAAACAGATCAAATGGCACAACCAATCCTTGCTGAAGCTCATAAGTATCCTCCAACTAGAAAGAAGGTATTTGCTGCTGTGTTCAGTAGACTTGTATTGGTGGTGTCCATATTGCTGGGAATCATCTCTCTGCAGGAACAATGGTATTAATGTAAAAAAAAAAATACATTAGAAATGAGTCTTTACTACTACATTTTGGGATTTTTACTTGTAAAGGATTAAAGAAAAGTCAACTCTAAGAGTGGACCAGGGAATTTCAAGATAGTGAAACTTCTTTCATACCAAGGAAACTGATGAATCAGGAGTGTATAATTTCATTGAAATCACTCAGTGGTTGATGGACGTTTACCAGCATGTCTTTTGTGAAGGAAAATATGCTATATTGATCTCTGAATTCTCCAAGTATACTTTCTCTAAAGGAAGGTAGAAAAATGTAAGACAGCCTGATTCACTTGGTTATGAATGCCTTTATGAAAGTTCTTTGCTATTAGGAAACCAGAATTTTCCTTTAGTGGAGTAATTTGTATATTTAGATCTTTACAGCATAGGCATCCACACAGCTGTAAGTGTTTCCCTGAATGTTGGACTGGACATGAGCACGTCAAATTAAAAGAGCTTTACAAATGAAGTCTTGTCAGGCATCCTGGGGCTTGTCAATATTGTCATTAAAGGCTTGGATGGGTGAGGACAGAGCATGCTTGCAATGTTCACACATGGTACCAAGTGCCTACTGAAATTTTGAAAGATGTGATTAGAATTCAGAACATTCCAGATGAATTGCAGAAATGATGTGATGTGAAGATGATGAAACTGAATATAAACTGCATAGCACTACAGTGGAGAAGGGAAAATAAATGCACAGATATAAAATAGAGAAGAACTGGCAGGGTATCAGTGAAAAGTTTGTAGAGAAATGGTTGGTATAGTGATGAAACAGGCACAATCCATGCTCACTGTGTACCCACTAGTTCTGATCAATGTTCATGAGAATCCAACTTGTGTATCATGTGCAATTTCTGTGCATTCTTTTTTGAAAATAACAGAAAAAGATAGCAAAAAGAATAAGAGATTTAGCCAATGAAAACTTGATGGGTTTAATTTATTTAACCTGAGATGGGTAGGACAAGAATATACAGCTTTCTATAAAGCTAAGATATTTGCAGATATTTACAAAATACAAGCATATTTACTAATTGAGACGAAAGAAGATTTAATGTAATCATTAAGGAAAACTTTGTAGTGTATCAGTGGCCTGATATTTGGTGATGTAATAGAACCCAAAGTACCCAGAAATTTTTGGGAACATTTTAGAAAAATGAAAAAATGTGGCCATGACTAATATAACTCACTGTACCTTGGAGCAAGAGGTAAATCTGTTGGAGTCTCTTCTTTTACTGCCCTTTTCAAATCAGAATATAAGGAGAAAGGCAAGATATTGAACCTGAAAACAGCCAAGGCACAGAATGTAGGAATATGTGATAGTCTTTTACCAAGTTCAAAATAAATTACTGAGCTTACAGTGTATTTACTATTGTTCTAGGACAGTGAGTTGGTGAACATTCCAGATTGTAGGGGATCTCATGAAGATTTTAACTTCCAGAATTAATTTAATTGACAGTGAAATAGTAGATTAAAGTTATTGTTTCTAATAAGGGGTTAATGCACATTCCAAGGAATAATTTTAACCACTTCCTCTCTATTACTGTAACTATCAATGAGAAATCACACACACAGTTTTCATCAGGGATAACCAGAAAAAAAGGAAAGAAATGTTTCTAAGCTTGTGAATGGTTTGAATTACAATACTGAGCACCTAATATAATCCAGTGGTACAGCCTCAGCTAAAATATTGTATTTAATTTTGTTCACACTTAAGAAATAAGCAAAAATAAATGAAACCCATTATAGCCATAGAAACATTCTACTAGCCAGAATGATTGACCATTATTTTCTGAAGTTGAAAAAAAACCCAAGTCTGAGTTGATGTGCTAAAGGAATACAAAGCAATGAAGATCTTGAAAGAAAGAGCAAAGCAAACTGCATATTTTTTTTTCCAACTTTCTTTTAACACAGGAACAAAGACAGAAAACTAAGCTTTTCTGTGTTTTGGGTTTTTTTTTTCAGATATACAACTGTCAGTCTGGGTTCAGCATAACTGTTGCACAGATATTGACCTTTCTTCATAATATTGCTTTCTTCTTCAAATTCTCTTCTCCAATGGCTCACACTGCCCAGCCAAATTGCTGATACTTTGTGTAGTCTGGCCATGATCTTTGCTGTGAATTTCTCTGTGGGCCTTTGTTTCTGAATGCTAAGTGTGACTCTTTCCATCTGTTTCCATGCAAGAATTCCCAGAATACGTTTTTTTCCCCTATGCATTTTCATCATTCTGCATCTTATAATGCCCTGTCTGACATTCACATGTGTGGTCTTGCCTTGTTCATAGCAGTTCAGAAAGTTGCAGCTGGAATGAAGCCTTTGAACCTTTCACCCCCTTTGAATCTGTCAGTTCCTGTTCTCAGCCACGTCACATGCTCAGTCATTTTGGTTTCAAGGCCCCCTGAGATTTACAATCTCCATGCATAATTTTTCTTGTGCTAGCATTATCCTGACTTCTATTTTCCAGTAAGGCCATGGTAATATCTTTTGTCTTTGCTCCTTTAGCTGTTAGTATTTTCTGTAAAGGTTTTCACCAGTACTGCAGTGTTGGCATAGTTCTCCATAAATGTCTGTAAAGCTGCCCTTCAAACTTCTCAAGGTTCTCCTTTAATACAGTACCTAGTCAGAAATAAGGAATAATGGAAAATTAAAAATAATAAAATAAAATATAATATAAAAAATCCTGGACTCTGTTGCTATGAACAATATTCTCTCATTGTTTCCTCACAGGCTCCTCTCTCTCCTGTCTGTATTCACTGGTCTTTTCTTCCCCTCCTCATCGCTAACCTGGGTGACTTTTGAGGTCCCCCTCTCCTTTGCTGGTCCAGAGTATGTCACTGAGGAGACCCTCTGTCATTTCCCTTGGTGTACCAAAGCACAGATGCAAAAATGACTGCATGTTATTTTTCATACAGTACACAGTGGGGCTGGGAGACTGATAATTACAGATTTTCACCATGACCAAACTTTTTTGGAGTCTAGAAATAGTGTATTTATTCTGCATAGTAAAAATACCTAGAGTTGTGTTATTCCTAAGTAGAAAAAGAAGAAGAGAGAGAGAAACCTTGTTCTTCAGGGTATAATTTGACCAGCTGATGGGAAGAAGTGCACTCTTTGAGAAGGACATCATCATTTACTTATTGCCCAGTGTTTTTCAATGTTGTCTGAAACAAAGATTAGCAAGAACTTCAACTGAAATACATTGCAGAGGGCCCAACTCTAAATCCCACTTTTCTATCTTCTAGAGTTCAAAAAGGATTTTGCCTGGAGTCGAGCCTGATTGTGATTCTCTGCAGTTTTGAAATAGGACCTTACCACTTGGCTGTAAAGGATCAGATTATTTCATTATACCGTGAAGCAAAATTGCATTTCAAAATGTCAGAAAAAGACATGAAATGAAGTTGCTACTTATAGTTAGTGATATATTAAGCACCCAGTACAGGTTACTTTTAGAAATATGTTACTGGATGAGGTGGATCATCAATCTGATCAGTCATGGCATTTTTTGTATTCCTGTCAAAAAAACCCTGTTGTTTAAGAGGAATTATTTTTAATTATTGGAAGGATTTTAAAAAATGACATATGGAGACTGAGATGAGGAATCTAGTTCTTGCCTTGCTTTGAAAGCAGTCTGCTATCTTGCCTAATGAGCTTTTAACAGAGGAATGGTTAAATTAGGAAACAGGCCAAGAAGAAAGAGAAGAGAATGTAACATTCCTACTCCTAGGGCTGATGGTTCATAGTGGGCTGGGACTGAAAGGTCCCAGTAGCACAGCTGCTATGGCTCATTGATTTAAGTGTCACTAGGTTAAAAGTGACTTTCATTAAACAGTTTTATTTTATCCCAATGTCTAGTTCTTTGAACAGCTGTAACATTTTTCAGTCTGATATCTTCCCTGCTATTTTCTGTTTCTTAATGAAGGACAATTTTAAAATACTGTATGTTCTAAAGCAACAAATCATATACTATTAATGTAATTGAGGAAGTCTTGGTACTTTATCATTTTACCTGATTAAAATATATTGGGAAATTATCTGTTTATATTGGAAAATTATTATGTCCTGTACTAGGTATGTAATAAGATAATGCTGCCCAGCAGACATTAAATGTGTGCCTGTGCTCCCTTTCTTTCACTCTTTGCTCGGATTAGTGTTAAATTCCCTCAGTTGTATTTAGTAATGCTTGGGATTCTTTTGTGCTTTGCAACTGAAAATTCGTCATAACTGGTGCCTGATCTGCAGCTTTGATTTGGGTTCTTACTGTAATCACATTTTAAACATCCACTGACCCTTTTTGAGGGGTCCTTAGAAAGTTGTTTCTCACTACAGATTTGGATTTTAAGGTTGAAAAGAATTGTTGAAAGCTGCTGAAATGGCACTCTAATTAGTTCATCTTTTCCTGAGCCTTATGTGCCCCCAAAGAAGAGGCTACGTCCCAGTTCAGAGATGCAACTGGCTGAAAGCCTCAAACAGATCCCAGGCTGAGCCTTGAGCTGGCACTTTTCTGTTGCTTGGGGATTGCCTTTGTGATTTTTGTTTCTATTTTGGTTCAGGTAGAATTTGAAAGGAAAGTGTCCCTAGGAGAAATGATACGTGGATTGCCTAAACTGGGACAAGGGAGGGCAAGTCACTGGATCTGTGCTGCCACTGGCAACTTGCTTATGCTCCTCTGCCTCAATTCCCACATCTGGGAAGTGGAGCTAACATCCAGCTTTGCAAACATAAATGAAATCTCATGGCTCTTCTTCCTCAAGGCACTTTTTGAATTTTGTGACTGAGGTGTCTATCTGTCTGAATGGTGACAGTAAATCTTTTGGTTAAGTCTTTTGGGTGTTGCAGACATGGACAATCTGTCTGGAGCAACAAAGTGCTATGCTGAGTGGGAGTGAACTCAGAAATACAAAGAAGAAATATGGAGAAGAAAATCCTAATAGATTTATCACAATTATTAAAGGAACCTTGCATTAAAGACCTTTAAGCAAAATACCTTCTAACTTTAATTTCTATCATTACAGGAGAGTATCTCCTCTCTATACAAGAGATAGGTCTTGGTGACCTCAGTAGAGAAACAGCTCAGAAAGCTGAATAGAGTCCCCCTCTGCTTCTCTAAAACATGGATTTTGCTTATAGGTTGTAAAACTGCTGAAGATAAAAGTTCTGTAAAAAACAGATCTCCAGAATACCCCATAACTTGATGTATTTTAATTAAATTTTTGCTGTCTGAGAGTGAAATGCAAGTAGCCCATTCTTTACTGATAAAGTGTAAAATGGACATCTGCCAGGCAAAGCAGCTGTCCCTTACCTTTCTGATAGCTTTTTCCCTGCAAGTGACAGAGACCATTTATTTGCCTTTCTTCATCTTTGTTGGTTTCTGGTAAAGCAGTTGACTAGAGTATTGTCTTTGAAGATTGACAATGAGGAAATGTTTAGGCTGTGTCACATATTTAATTAATTAATGAATTAAATTAATTTATTTATTCAATTTATTTATTCATTTCCTGAATGATTACCAGCCAGTCACTTGATCTCTTTACAAACTGTCCATTCATCTCTGAAAACAAGACTGAAGGCTCACTGCCTCAGTGGAACCTGTGTGGAAGCATCTGAGCTGCTCAGCCTTTCCAGCAGGGTGAATGAAAAGAAACCAGAGCTCTGGTTTCTCTCTGATGTGGGCTTGCATTTCCCGGGGAAACCTGTCCAAGACCCTTCATTTTGCTGTTGCAATTGTTTATTTTTTTTTACCTTAAAAAGCGGGATTTTTTTTTCCCCCCTGTGTTCACATAAGTGTTGAAAGGAAACTTTCACCAAAACATGGTGGAACAGTGTAGTGGGACAGGAATTGTATTTGCCTTTGCTTGTTTTATGTTCTTTAAACACAAAGAGCTGCATGGACTGAGTATGCACTGAAATCTTAGGTTTTCCCTTTAGTAACTGGAAGATTTTTGGAAGAAATATTTAGTGTTTTGTAGAGGGAAGGCTATTCTACATAAACCATAGTGTGAAAATACGATAGCAAATACTTCAGGGACACATTTCTTTTATTTTCATTTGTAGATAGGTTTTGAAAACCTTTCAATTTTGTCTCATTTACTCAGAGCTTCCATTGACCTTTTAATGTGGTAGGAAGCTCCCCAGTCCTATGCCACAGGTGTTAGTAGGCTGTGTCTCAAGCATACTATAACTTCCATACAAGCTTTGTTTTATTCTCATCTCCTAAATTTGTGTAGTGCTGAATATCCTGCAATTTAAAGACTGCTTAATAAGTGGACCTAATGACCAGGAGTCACATCCTACTGTTATAATTCATTACAGGGTATTCTTCTGTGACTAATTCTTTTTTAGATAAATGACCAGAAACTTGTTTTTTCTCACAAGTTGTACTAGAGGACAAGCATTTGTGTTCTATAAAAAACAATGATTCTTTGAAATTCACTCACACAGAGTACTGTGCTTGGCTGACATAATCTTCAAAATGTCCTGATCTTGTAAGTATGAGCAAATCTAAAATATACATTCAGTGGAAAATCAACTGTTCTTGTTTCTTGAAGTTCAGTTTTTTGTTTTACAATATCATTCAGTTTTTGAGGTGGTGTTCTGGAGAGAATAAGCAGGCAGTATCATCAGCAATAGCATATTTGTGAGCTATAAACTTTTAAGGAGTAGGTTATTTTGCACAAATGTGTTTTTCCCAAAGAAGACATGAACTCCTGTGCTAGGTTATTGGCAACATTTGCTATCATCCTGCATTGTTTCTGGCTTAAAGCAGGACCTGCAAAAAGAAAAAGACAGCTGGTGCTCTGAATTGATGACTAATTAACATCAGTATTGCCAATGGGTCTTCATTAAAAATCTAAGTCTTGGTCTTGCAGCAACTGGATGTTTTGCAGTTGATCTGAGAAAAGCAAAGGCTTCACTAATTATCTTTTTTTGGTGGAAATGCTCTTCAACAGCTGCAAGGAATTTGAGGCCATCAACTTGTAACCTCCTATAGAATATAGAGGGTGTAAACTCAGCTCTGCTCTCTGCTTCTTCTCACAGCCTTACACAAACACTGTTTTTTCAGTTTGAGAATAAGCAGTATATTGGTATAGTACTTTTAGTTGTAAATTCTGCTTTTTAAAATTACATACTGTATTTTCTGTGTTTCTTCAGGGCTTGCTGGAAAGATTATAAAAGCCATCCTCAAGGAAGGATTTGAGATCTCGGCTTTGCAGATGGTAGGTTTCCTTTTGTGCGTTTTTATGATAAACAGAAGTTGGAGTAGTGCTGTATGCACGTCATAGCAGTGCACAGGTGTCTTCCTGCAGTATAAAACCCTTGTGTAGACTGTAGCAATGTTTTGGGATCAGCATTGTCCTTGTGATATTTGTGTTTTAGTATCTGATGAGTCTGCTAATCTGTTTCTGCTTGCTTGGTGACCTTGAGCCAAGACAGTTCATTTCCCTGTATCTGAGTTTCCCTATAGGAGGAGAGATAATGATATCTGTCTCTTCTGGAGCAATTTGAGTTATCTTTACAAAATGTACTAGCTAATATTAATGAAACTATTGTTAATATCCTTCCTTATTTTTTTTAAGTTATATATTTAGTATGAATTACGGGGAATGCTTTTAAAAGTACTTAAGGGATTTTGACACCCTGAACACCCTCAGCAGTTAAAGGGATTTGGTACAGAGATTGTTCCCAAGAGTTCCTTCCCTTCAATTGTGGTAGAAGATCTGATATTTTCCTATCACGCAAAGGAAATTCTTCCTATCACAAAGGAAGAATATCCTCTTTCTTAGTGGGATCAGACAACACTACATTGTCTACTTGTATTTGATGTAGAAAAAGATACTGTGTGCTATGTTGCCTCTGGCATCACTGACTTAAGTTGCTGACAAACTTCATATTGCAGTAGTAAAGCCATTCCTTTCACCTAGTAAAACTGAGGATTCTGAATGTTTGCTGGTTAAGAAGGGGTGTCTGTGTATTCCTGTTGTTGTTTAATTCAGACTGGCTAACATTTTGGTTTTCTTAGTTCAACCTGGAGCGTACAAATGTGGAAGAATTTTATGAGATTTACAAAGGTGTAGTCCCTGAATACCTGGTAAGCATAAGTTTAACTAGAATTTGTTTAAAAATAAAATATGCTCAAGTGAGGAAATTACCAAATTTCTTGTTTCTTGGGATTGTGATGTGGTTTCTTTTGTGAACTTGGTATTGAACAGTTCTAGTTTGTTCTCATATAAATTAATTAATTGTGAGAATTGTGTCATGTGTGTCATAATAGAGGAGAGCCTTTCATGAAAACTGTTCAGCCAAGGAATTTGTAAAATACAACAGAGTCACATCCCTGGTTTCCCCCAAAAAAATTATATTATTGATGTTGAGCTATGATAATGTAGCACATTGGCATCTTTATTTGATTGGGTATTCCAAATTTTGGCTTAGACCAAAATACATATTTATCATTTTATTTACAATGAGGCTGCTGTATTGGAGGCTTTCCTAATGACATCTTGAACTACTCTTTGTTTTATTCATCTGACTTTTGTAAATATTCAGAAAATTTAAGAAGTTTAAGATATGCTGTAATCCCAGTGGACATCTGAGACTCTCTACAGTATTATGCTATGTTGTACTGTTACATAAAACTTCCTGACTGCAGATAGAACAGTGGGAATACAAGAAGATGAGTTTGTATTTCTGGATCACCTTCTCTCAGAGGATTTTGGTTCCTTTTACTCATAGCAATTTTTAATTTACAATGTAATTTACTCACAGTGATGATTTTACTGCCATGCTGTTATGTGGCAAATTATCCTTAATTTTTAAATGGTTACATTATTGTAAATTTTCTACATATTTACTAATATTACTCTAAAAATTAAAATTTTTAAATTATTTTTTTCTTCCTTTATGATTGATCAGCCTGACTTACTTCAACAGGGTTTGTATATTTGTCTTTAAATGAGTTAGGAGTACTGTTAGTTCACTCTCAGATTGGGGAATACTCACAAGACCTCTTCTGAACATAATTTTTGACAAGTGCCAAAGGGAGATTGGACAGGCATACTTGTTGGTATGTGGCAGAATTTAAGAATGGAAGTATCTGACCAGTATTTCAGGGTCTGAGGAGTCCTATAGTGCTGCAAAAATCTCTGCTTTGATCAAAATGGGGAATTCTCTACCATTTTCTGCAGCTCTTGGGCTGCACAATCTCTAACTTTCTAACAAGTTGCAAATTTTAGTTATATAATTTAATTGGAGAGTTACTCAGAATGGAAGATGACATTTAAATAAGGTAAGTCAATAGATAAAACATGTTTTAGGTAATGTCAAGAAAAGTGAGAATCTAGCGCTCCATCCTGCAAGTTACATGTGCTGGATTGACTCAGTTGAAAAGAAATCAAATTAATATTTTCATGCACTCAGGATATCCAAGAAACAGGAAAACATGGAAAATCTAATTGTGATGGTAAAGGGTTCTGGAGAAGGCACACATGGGAACAGCAACAGATATTGTCAGTGCAGTCCAAATAGGAAAGTATGTTATGAAATAGGATATTGGAGAAAGAATATGACCTCTTCTATATGTGACTCAGAACCATCTGTTTTAATCTAAATTTTATTTATCATTCCAAAATAACTCAGCACAGAAAATACTGGCATCCAGAAATCCTTTTAAAAAAATGTACTTCCATTTATTCTGGTTATTCCTTGTCAGTCAGATAAAGGTTTGACATTGTATATAAAGTACTTTCTGAAAAGAGAAAGCTGTACACTTGCCCAAATTTTAGCTTTTTTAGTATCCCCTACATGGGATTTTTACATACTGTTGCTTAGTTTTTGTGCTGTTTTGGTTTTTACTTCCTACTCTAGTCAGAATAGAAAATGGGTAAAAAGAAGTGAGATTATTTTTGATCAGCTCAGAATCCACTTTGTTAATCAAAAATCCTTGTGCTTGATCCACCTCCAGGAATGGTTCTGCTTGACCACAAACCATGCTATTTGACAAACTATTTGCTAGAGAAAATTTGATGTAGCTGTAACTGGAAGCCTCACCAGACAAACGTTGTCTGCTGTTTAGACTCAGCTCTGGAGTTGATGAGGCTGTGTAAGTAGATTGGGCTTGTCTGACACAGAATCACCTGTGCTGTACCTGATGGCAGCTGGTCTTCAGGTCTCAGCTCCATGCAGTAATGAGGGAATCAGGAATAACTTTGGTCATGTTGTTCACTGTTGCTGGTGGGATGCCCGTGCTGAGACACAAACAATTAAAAGAGGGAGGAACAAGAAAAAACACTGTTTGCAGGAATTGCAGAGAGTTGATTCAGCTCAAGTTAAAAGACCCTTTTCTCTCTGCTTTCCTGTTAGCAGTTGTTTAGATGACAGAAATGAATGAAATTCTGCAGAGTAGTGACTTTGTGTCAGTTCAGAATGAAATATGCAGTTCTTTGACCTGTTTTGAACAGAGGATCTGTTAGTGATAACACAGTTTTTGGAATTAAAATATTTATTTGTGTTGTGGAGCATAAAGCTAGTCTGCACTGTTTTCATGTCCTTAAGGAATACTTCTACCTAAATTTCCTAGGATCCGGTTATGATAGAGGCACTGGATAAAATTCAGTTCTCAGTATGGAATCCAGTATAAGGATAGTAGCTTTTTGGAACAGTGCTGCTTGACTTGGAGTCATTGTGTATTTGTTTTCTGTCATAGTTCATAGAAGGAAAAGAAGGACTTAGGTCTTCTTTTCCTTCTGCTCTTTTGTCTGCTCTGTATGCTTTGCCATGGTTGATCTTTGACCTGCCTGTGGCTGGTGGGCGTGGTTGCAGAACCTTGCTAATCTTTACCTGTCCTCCCTTACTTTCTGTGCATGTTTTGTCCTTTTGTCTTTCCTCATTAGTTTTGATTCCTTTAATTGTCTTGTTTTGTATAAAACTTGTCTGGCCAGATTTCTAGACTAATATGCAATTATAAGGGCATGATTTAAAAAAGGAAGTCAGATTAGAACATCAAAATTGGTTCTTTCTGCTTGTGAAACTTATACCTCTAATTAACAAACTCTAAATTGGCACTAATGCCCAGGGTTAATTTAAGCCTATGAAAACTTAAGACCCATCTTCATCACCCACACGGAACTCACGATGTCTCTTGACTCTTCTGGAGACTCCAGGGAAACAGATGATTTCACTGTAACTGAGATACTGGTATTAGTACATCACAAGAATGTTGCCAGACCCTTTCCCTAACAGGTTGTGCCACAGGCATGGATTCTGTTGGCTTGTGTGTTTCAGCTTCTGTAGTAATCTATGAGGAGAAGACAGTGAGAACCAAAAGCCCAGGAGACATTTTAATGACTTAAAGACATCGAATGAGTGTATATTTGGAAACAGATATAGGCTGTATACTGGGCTTCTGGTAGGGAACACTGCAAAGTACATTGCTGCCTGTGGAACTGCCTGAACATAGTGTGATTTTTCAGGCTTAAAAACCAGCAAAGTAGATTCCAGTGATTTAGTGTAGTTTGACAAGTTATGAGATAATGCAGTGAAATCTAGATCAATACAGATGGACCTACAAAAGAATTTAAAGTATTGTGGATGCTGTGGATCCATTTTTTTCTCAATTTCCACCTTCTAAACCAAGAGGCAAAATGGAAAACATTTCTTTTGTGGTGTATACTAATGGTATCTGTTTAGTGTCCTCACTTTCCCAAATGCACCAATATTTCTTAATTGTTCCTATCCTGTAAGTTTGGGCCTTGTTTTGGGGAGAAATACAACCTGTGCTAAAGCCCAAAGAGTTCAACTTTTTTTCTGTCTTCTTTCTCTTCCAGGAGATGGTTTCAGAGTTGTGTTCAGGCCCTTGCATAGCAATGGAGGTTAGACAGTTCGATCCTTCAAAAGTGTTCAGAGACTTCTGTGGTCCTTCTGACCCTGTAAGTACTTTCTTTAGTGATAAATAAAGCTTAAAAAAATAATGTGCTAAGTGAATTAAAATGTCAGAGTGTGGTATGGCTGCCACATGGCCTGCTGCATTCATTAGAAACATGTCAATATTACCTTATTACAGAGGTCAAGCACTAGCCTTGGTAGACCAATTTGCAAATCCTTTAGCAGCTCTTCTGATCTTACCTAAACCAGATGATAAAATACTGTGATTACATCTGTGTGAAAGGAAAGCTATCTAGGCAAAAATCTCTGTTAAAGAATCACAAATATAATAATGCATGGCTTCAGAGCTCTGGAATGAACAGTTATTGCTTGTGGATGCCAGTGTAATCAAATGTTAATTTACTGCAGTCTGTGGCATTCTCCTAGGATGAAACTGAAAGAAGAATAGGTTCCTTTGATTTTTCAGAAGGAAGGAAACAAAAACGGGTGTCTAAGTTCTCATACCTGTTTGCTTCTAGCTTTTGTTTTTCATTTCTTGAGGTGGATAATTACATGTGTGATACTGTGTGCAACTTGAAGACAGGCTGTCTCAAAAGGTTTGTAGTTTTTCTGTTACAAATTTGGTATACATTTGGATATTTGGTTACAATATTTGTCTAAAACAGTGAAGGCTGCTCTACACACAAGAACAATGAGTTGAAATATGAAGGTGCAGACATTGAAGTCAAGGTTTGTATGTTTTTCTTGTTATGATTTAATGTTTTAGTTGCAGACTTGAGGGAAATTTGCCAGTCTTCATGGACTGTTTCTACTGGTGCAGTTGAAAAGAAAGAAGAAAATAGAAAGAAAAAAATAACACCTATGGCAAAGAGGTAGCTGTTCTAGAAAGCTAGGAAGAGGACTTAAAAAGTTCATTAAATCTGATTCTTACAGAACACTGGTCTTTTGAACTTTCAGTACATGCTATTACTTGTAAAAGTTAAAGTAAAAGTTAAGAAGTAGAAGTTAATAACTGCAACCTGTTTAGGTCTGCCAGAAATGAAGTTGTGTTTCTCCTTCATTGTAAAGAAATGAAAATGCTTGGAGGGGTAGGGATAAATACAGGACAGTGTACATTATCAAGAAAGCTCTTTTGTTTAAGTTCAGTAAGGAAGAAAAAGAAAGCAACCTATTCTGCATTAATTTGGCATTCTTTAACATGGACCAGGATGTAAAATCTGTAATGGAAAACCTTGGAACAAGGGGATGGTGGCCAGGGAATCCTGTCACTCCTTGCGTTTGCTGGCATTGATATTTCATTTCACGAATGTTTGGCTATTTTTGGCCTCTGGAGCAGTTAGAGGCTTTTTGTTATTACTTAGGTCTGAAGCTACAGCTTTAGTTTGCACATCTTTGTGCAGCTTCTATGTTGAAATAGCTGCTTGGTAACGTTTTGTCATGGAGTTGTCAAGATGATTACTTATTAGTAATCATGGAACATTATTAATGAATTAGCATTAATGGAACACTTGAAAAATGCTGTAGAGATTAGGGTGGGTTTTTTTTGTTGGTTTGTTGTTGTTTTTTTTTTATTTTGTTCATATGCAAATTAAAAAGTTGGTTATAATACATGATTCCAGGAGTCTACATCAGCTACGTGTTCCTGGCTGACTGCATAACTTTTAGTATTCCTGAGAGCTTTTACTTGGAATTGGCAGTACACTAAACGTGACTCAAGTACCTTCTGCTGTGAGATATTATTAAAGTGATGGGCTGTGCTGCAATATTTCTGCATCCTGTGGCCTGAAAGGGGATTTTTGTACACTTGCTTTAAATCCTAACCTGCATTCTTTTTACACTGGGGATTTGCACTTTTAAGTGTTAGAGTGTATCAAGTCTTTTGTACCTTTGCATGAAAGAGCTGAAAGGGAGATTAGATGGTTTAAAACAAAGCAGTGAACTGAAAGAGTTCGAGTCTGCTTTAGCTCCATTCCTGACCTCACTGTGTGACCTTGGACAAAAAGTTCAATATCTTTCTGCCTCAGTTAATCACATCAGTTAAATAGGGATAACAGTATGAGCCAAAGAGCACTGTTGCTGTAAGATTTTGGTTTTTATAGACCTCCTGTGAATCTCTAGCACTGAAAAATAGGTATGTGTGAGGCCTAAAAATGTTCATGCTCATTCCTAGAGCTATATATCAGCACAACATTTTCACATTGCATCAGATAAAGAATAGTTCTGTGGAAGGTGTAAAGGACTATAAAGGCTATTTTTGAGCTTCCAAGTACTTGTTGTAATACCATTATAGCTATTTCAGTGTGGGTTCTCCCTATAGCTTAGCGATCCCCGATAAGAGCGTTGACAATGCAGTACATAATGTCTTTCAAGAGAAATAAGATATTTTTAATCTAATTCTTTAATGAAGAAGATTTTAATATAATTGATTATCTGCTCAGATAGTCTGAGTCGTGTAATAAAAATAAAAACTTTCATTCAGATGCAGACTGAATCAGCTAGAGTAGCAAGCAGACCAATCAATACCAGTTACAATACCCTGCTATCTAAGCCAGCAGTGGGAAAGACATGATTGAATTGCTTAGATGTTATTTAGGGTCAATCATCTGACTCTGTCCTTTCAATTTTTAATTTCTGCATTAGCCTCTGCAGGTCTAATGAAAAAGTGTTCTAGACAGAGTTAAGGTCTCTTAGTTGGGAGACAGGGTAGTGTTTATCTGCAGACACAGATGCTTCCCTCTAGTGCAGCCTCCTTTTTCTGAGCTGGCACTGCTGATTCATAAAGCCCAAGGTATCTGTAGGTTCAGGAGTTTTCCTGCCTTGTTCCATGTCACCTGTCTGTGCACAGGCAGGGGATCTAGAAGAAAGGAAATGATAAGGTAGCTATGCTCTAATGATCCATGGCTGCAATGTGCCTGCAAGTAGAGTGTTCACCACTGCTCTAGACAGTCATAATGTTGATGTATGATTTGAAACTTACCTCAAACAGTATTATAGTTTCTTGTCAGAGACAAGCCTCTGTCTCTGTGGATGTCAAACACCACACCTGTGGCACAGTGAGTTGCTTTCCCGGGGTTAAAATGCATGGAATCTCTAGTGGCTGCAGCAGGAAAAAAACTGACAATTATTTGTTCATTCTCTCAAAACTCTGTGTATCCCTGGGAGCAGCTGAGAGTCAAGAATCCACTAAGTCATTTTTACAGGCATGAATTCATTGTTCATAATAAGTTCTCCTGATGTCTTTTTTGTTTCTGAATACATACTGCAGAGGTCTGGCAGGCCTTGACACCCATCCTATCCCTGCTGCCCTGTTTGCTTTGATCACGTGTGTGTGTGCTTTTTAGTGGCATGGATACATGATCTGCTTACAGTTTTGAGGTGACCAGCTTGGAGCTGCGTTTCTTGCAGACTCTCTCCTCCAAGCCACTCTTCGGTGGTGATGGGCAGTCCTTTGATGGCAAGAGGGATTTCAGCCTCAGGCAATATGTCATTGTGCAGAGATTAGAACAAAAATCAGAGCAGTAGTAGTGGAGGAGACTTTTGCTTGCAAGTGGCTTGCTTTAGATGTGGCTTGTTGCCGCAAGGTTGCTGTCATATGATGGCTGTTCGCTGTCATGTGGAGCTGGAGCTTGTAGGCTCACTTTGATTCTTGATGTCTAGATTGAAATTTGCTGTTATTAGTGGTGACTGACAGTCTCCATCAGGAGACTAAATATTGACAGAGCCTCAAGACCTAATTCTGCTTCAAATCCAGTGTGATTGAGGCATGTTGGCAAAGGTACAGTTGGGAAAAAAACCCACTTTTATCTGCTGCTCCTTTTCTGCGGCTCCAGAGTTACTGAACTTGAATGTGTTATCAATGCAACTGTTGCTGCCTAAACACATCCTGGATGTGAGCTCACTGGACTTGAGTTCAGTGGTCCCAAATTTGAGTAATTTGGTAAAATAGTTAATAAAAGATACTGCATTGTCTATTACCAGGCCCACTGCCACTACAAAGGCAGGGTACTGGAGAGTCTGCTGCTTTCATTCTCTGGAGAGAAGGTGCTGGTGCCCTCTGGGAGAGGGCTGAGGGTGTATTTGCTTCTTGTTTCTGGTTGCTGCAATGCCTTTTTTTATAATTAGTTGACTACCAAAGCCCCTCTAACCTATGTGGTAGGGTTTTTTTTTGGAGTTTCCTCTCCTACTTGACACTGATATTTTGGTATCCTCTGATGACATGTTTTTAACTGATTTCTGGACATTTGTAGGAAGTTAAGATCATCTTGTCAAAGATTCTGTATGTCCTCCTGAAAAGTGGCATCAACTTCAGAAGCTTCAGGGTTCCCATCTGCATTCCTGTCTTTCTCTTATGTCAATCTGTCTCTGGCTTTGAAATATTTCTTTCAGGGTACCTCTCACCTGGTTCCAGGCTGGAATAACTTGCCCTGTTTTAGCAATAGGAGTGAAGCTTAGCATGAGCCCAGAGACTGAAGGAAAGCAGGGCTGTGCCACAAAGCATTTACACCACTGGTTACTGATCTTCCTTGACTTGCTGAGCTACCAGTGAAACCTCGTAGTTACTCTCCAGAATGGCAAATATGCCAAGATATCCTGGAGCTGGATGTTTGGGCTTTTCTCTGCGAAGTGTCACAGGGCTGGGCATTTTGGTAAAGGTTTAAGCTGCACATAGAATATTTACTTTCTAAGAAAACTCAATTTTTTTGGTCAAGGCCTTGGTAGTGTTCAGCTCTGCAGACATACAAAGACATTTAATCTGATCTGAAATCACAAAGACTTATTGTATCTGTAGGTAGGTGGAAATGAAGACTGAAAGACTGGCTTAGAAATCATAAAAGCTCCCTTTGCACTCAGACTGAGCACATCCCAAAGTAGTAGGTGTGTGTTATTAAAGAAGTGGTTATTTTAAGCAACTGTGATGAACACAAGATTCTTATAAATGCTGTGACTTACATAAATTTATCTATTCAGCCTTGAGGAGGCGGGGTTTTTCTGATTGCGCAGAGTTTTGATAATAACTGTCCATCTGCAGGTCTTGTTCTGCAAAATGAATGCTTCCATATCGTGTTTGCATTGGATCTTCCTGGTAATGTTCTCTCCAAGCCTTGAATAAATGCCATGCTTCAGGGTTGTGTTACAGATTTAGTATCTCATACTAATGGCTCATATTTTATTTTAAAAGTGACCACACAAAGTTTTAGAAGTGCTTGCCTAATTTCTTTTGACATTTGCTTGGTTTGTGTCTAAATAATACAAAATCAATGTATTCCAAAATATCATATTTTTGTTGCATCTCTGCTTAGGTATCTTAGATGGATTTAAAGGAAAAAGTTTTGGTTCCCACTACTGTAGGAAAAGAGGTAGGCTTCTAAGAAAGCAACTGATCGTGTGATACCAGCCTAGTATAGACAAATATACAGCATAATTTTGTGCTGCTAGGTTGATCAAAGGTAGTCTGCAGGGTTCTCTCCAGGGCTTCTTTCTCATAGCTACACTGGATTGCAATGTTATTTACCTGGCCTATGGGAGGTTTTAGTGCTGTTTGAAAACAAGAGTATACCCCCCTCATAAAAAAAGTCTTTTTCAGCAAGACAAATAGCTGATCATCAGAATTTTTAGGTTCTAGTGTCCTCCTGCAGTCAGAGGATGACTGTCGTCCTTGGTGATTCCCTTTCTTTTAATTTTTTTAAGTTTTTTTTTTCTCCCTCCTTTTTCCTTTGGACTTCTCTATTTAAGGTTCTGTTGTAGCTGCTGAGGTTTCTGAGAATTGATTAATTGATATATTCAGTCCATAAAGGCAAGGTAAGAGTATTTTTGAGAATATGAAGGTTCTGGGTTCATTTCAACCTACATGGTTGTTTTCTTTGTTTCCCTTGTGATCTGTTTGGTTGCAGCAGACAGCAAATCACTCTTTTACCTTGGACAGCAATGTTTTTGAATATATGAAATACCAGAACAGAAACATTCAAGGAAAAAAAAAAATAAAAAAACATATAGCTTCAGTCCTTCTGTGCGTTTCCAAAAGATATAGCAAGTTCTGAGGTCACTCTGCCTGGGAAAGAAAATTATACTATTACTGCACTAAACAACTGTTTTATCCTTTAGTTGAATAGCATTCTGGTCACAGTGACCTCGTATGTTTGTAGAATCTTTGATTTGAATCGATTAACAGCGTTTGCTTTACATGCCTGACTCAGGTTTTTGTAGAGTATAGATAGCCTTGTCCTTCACTAGAATTCATCCCAGCCTCTGGTTGGAACATATTGGTTATGTTGTGCTGTTGCAAATACTTCAAGTTATGAGGTAATATGAGTAATATTTCATTCTTTAAAAATTAAGATAATAAAGGTAGAATTTTTAAGAAAATCAAGGCAGAACATGGTAGAACAGACTGCAAGAGCTTTTTCTAGAGCTCTGTAAATGGCAGTTAGCAAGAGTCAATACACAAAAGTGCTTGATGAAATTGTGCAATAGAGAAAGTTATAACCATGTAGAAAAAGGGCAGGAGAACAGTTAACTTTTCCACAAAACCATGATGATGTGATCATGACTATCCTGAAGTTGGCTGTAACAGTTTTCATGTTTTTCAGTCAACAGATTATGAGTGATTAGTTAATTCCTAGAAGTGCATGACTTACTTTTCTCTTTTCTTTATCCCAGAGGACCTCTTATTCAGGCTCTGCTTGGTCAATACACTAGTAGTAAAGCTAGTAACAGCCAAACTAGAAAGGAGCTGCTGATCACAGTGTATCTTAGGTACTCTTGATAAATTGTTACATGAGAGAAATCAGAGTTATGGAGAAGATTATTCTGGGAGGTATTGAAAAACACCTGATAGAAAATGCAGTCATTGGTCACAGCCAGCACAACTTTGTGAGAGGAAAGTCCTGCTTATCAAACCTGATCTCCTTTTATCACAAGGTGACCCTCCCCATTGGTCAAGGGAAGCCAGTTGATGTAATCTTTTTGGATTGGATTTTGGTAAAGTTCTCGATGCTGTCTCTCACAGGATCCTTCTGGACAAGGTGTCCAGCATACAGCTGGATAAACACATCATAGGATGGGTGAGCAGCTGGCTCACAGGTCAAGCACAAAGGGTTTCAGTGAATGATATCAGACTGGTGACCTGTCACCTGTGGGGTTCTGCAGGGCTTCATCCTTGGCCCTCTGCTCTTCAGCATCTTTGTAAATGACTTGGATGCAGGGCTGGAAGGGATACTGGGCAAGTCTGCAGATAATACTAAACTGAGGGGAGCTGTTGACTCCCTCAAAGGCAGAGACCCCACAAAGAGACCTTGATAAATGAGAAGGATGGGCTATCACTAACCATATGAAGTTCAGCAAGGGAAAGTGCTAGATTCTGCACCTGGAATGGGGCAAGCTGGAATGTACAGACAGACTGGGGAATGTGATGATGGAAAGAGACCTGGGGGTCCTGGTCTGTGGGAAGTTGAATGTGAGCCAGCAGTGCCCTGGAGCCAGGAGGGCCAACCCTGTCCTGGGGGCATCAGGCACAGCATCACAGGCAGGCAGGGGAGGGGATTGACCTGCTCTGCTCTGAGCTGGGGCAGCCTCACCTCGAGTGCTGGGGGCAGCTTTGGGTGCCACCATATAAGACAGAAAAGGGCCTTGAGGGGAAACTGTGTGAGGAGGGGCTGAGGTCACTTGGTTTGTTCAGCCTGGAGGAGACTGAGGGGAGACCTCACTGCAGTCTGGAACTTCCTTGTGAGGGTGAGAAGAGGCACAGGTACTGATCTCTGCAGTGATCAGTGACAGGACCTGAGGGAGTGGCCTGAAGTTGTCAGGGGACATTTAGGTTGAGTATTAGGAAAAGATTCTTTACACAGGGGGTGACTGGACACTCAAACAGTTTCCTGAGGGAAGTGGTCACAGCACCAAGCCTGACAGAGTTCAAGAAGCATTTGGGCAATGGTCTTGGATACTTAGTATGACTCTTGGAGTGTCCTGTGTGGGTAAGGAGTTGGACTGACAATCCTTGTGTTTCCCTTCCAAGACAGCTTATTCTGTGATTCTGTATCTTCTGCTTAAATTACATTAATGAAGGCTTCAAAGTGGATGAAAACAAATACTGTAGCCTAAGCCTTCCCTTCTGTAATGAAAAGAAGTAGTCTAATTTCACATTTATAATGATGATGGGTATTGTTGTTTATTACTGTTATTCTTCTCTTATCAACTGCTGACAGCCATAGCATAGTTGTGAGAAAAACTGCAGCAATAGTTTTCAGTATGTATCACTGGTCTCATTGCCTGGGGATACTGTTAACTAGACAAAAACATTTTAGAAGCTGGATATAAAGTGATTAATTCCATTTCTGAGAACTTGCTGAATAATTTGGGGTGCTGTTTGCTGGTCTGTTTGATTCAGGCTGACATTCTCTGTTCTGCTGCAGGGCCACTTGAGCTGAATTTTTATCAGCTTCTTTCACTTACAGTATGATAGATTGCATTTGATGTACACGTGGGACTTCCCTTGAACACTCCTAATAAGTTTTTCCTTTCTCTGCTTCCACGGACTTCCCACATCAAGGGACTAGAACATGGTTAGGGTAGAAGATGGGTGAGCAGCCGTTCTTCATGTTCCCATGGCAGCTCTCAAGTTCCCATAGGTGACCTGGTATGGTCTGGGTTCTGCAGACTGTGGCTTATCATCAGTGTGCTACCCAGGAATTACAAAGCATTACATCAAGGAGACAGAATAGTTGAGGAACTGATCTGAGATTTTAAAGATTCAGCTGAAACTTAGACATTGAACTTGTGATTCTTGTGAAATATGTATTTCTTTTATGCACCTGGAAAATTACAGTCTCACTGTCTTGGTTTTCCACTCCAGAAAATGAGGTCCATTCTGCTATTTTCTGTTCTTTGTGACTCTTTCTGTAAGTTTTCCTACAAGTTTTCCAGGCCAAGAACCATCTGTTAGTATGTATAGGCACATTGGCTAATACAGCTAGTTAATGAAAAGGGGAGGGGCTTTTAAAAAGCAGTTGTACACAAATAATGAGTGATTTCTTCCATCAGAGCACGGCTGCTCACAACTGTGTGGGAAGATCCAACACTGCTGCCTCCAAGGTTGCATTGAAGAGGCTTTAGGGCACAGAATGGAAGGAGAGGTCTCTCCATTCTAAGAATCAAATGAGAAGGATATATGGGTTTTGCAGCAGGCATATGAATTTTATCTTTCAATCCGTCTCCATCTTCTGTTGAAGTAGATGGTCCAAAATTTGTTCAGCTTGGGAAGTCTCAGTGGAATTTCAAAGCATTTTTGTCTGCTTTGCAAAGTGTAAAACTCTGATACTGGGACTGTTTCACAAATGTAGAATTTAATCTCAAAAAAATTCAGAGGAAAAGATAATTTGTAATTATTCTTGTTTTTACTGGGAAAAAATCAGCCAAAATATCTGCAGATGAAAAATAATGTCTTGCAACTTCATAGTGACTTTTACTGGAGGCTCTTCATGTATTTCCCTAACCTGAATTAATAAAATCCAAAATCATCTTTTGTAGCCTAGTGTGTTTTTGTTCTTGTTTTACAGGTGAATTAATATTTTGGGTGCCTTGGAAAGCACTGGAAAAGCATCAGTAGGACCATCTCACCTTTAAAATTTAGAGCATCTACTAATGAAATTTACACTTACACTGTCTTGTGGGGTTAGTTGCTTTTCAGTTGTTAAATGCTTCCTTTTTCCAGCTTGTCAAGTAACATAAATATCCCTTGTGGCAACCAGATAATGGGACGAAATAATAGGACATGATGGATATTTTATCTTTATTCCTATTTTGTGACCAGGTTGTATTAGGTATTTCAATTATCTTCAAGGCTTCACCATCCAGTCTAATTTACACTTACTCAGGTGTGTGGCTACCCAAGTTCAGCACAAGTAGTTTGTAGTTCAGAGTTTGTGGCCATGGCACACAAACTCTCTGAGCAGGGCACTTATCATTAGAATCACTTAAACATCAGCCAGAAGCACCAAGACCAGTGAAAATACAGTCTCAGGCTGGCAAATGTGCCATGCGTGCTGCCCACAGCAGAGAACCCCCAGAGAGCTGGTGCAGAACCTTTGGGCTGCCAGAGAGGAGGAGTGGTAGGGAATGTGTGGGAGTGAAACAGAGAGAATCAAAGTGCCTGAGGGGATGGAGGGTGAGGAGGAGACAGCGTAACAACTTGTACAGACTTGTGGGCTTCCGGAAAACAGCCAACACTGGAGTATGGAATATAATTTTAGGTCCATTAACAAAACTTCCAAAGATACAGGGCTTCAGACTGGTACTTCAGAGGTTGGCTGACTGTAACATAAACAGAAAAGTAAACAGATTTTTTTTTTTTTTTTTACTCAGACAAGAGTAAGCTTACATAATTTAAAAAACTGTGGATTGAGAAGTTGCTGCTACTGTTGCAAAACTGTTTGATTTGGGAAGGAGTTGCATCTCAGATGCACTTTTTATATGCCTTGCAATTGAAAATTTGACTGCTGTTGCCTGGATCAGATCAATTCATTTGCTGAACAAACCTTTACAGCCATGCTCTTTGACATACAGAACTATGTGCACACAGACTTGGCTCAGTTAAAAGTATGAGAACATTGTCAGGATGGACAATAAGTGATCTATTCTGCCATCAGCCAGGAGAAGACAACCTGGAAGTCTAGGTGAAGTGCACAGTGCGAAGGGGAGAGACGGTTAGGGTAAACATTATAAAGACTTTGAATGCAACTTTTTCAGGTTCTTGAATTTGTCTTGTGATAAAGATTTAAAGGTGAAGGAAGATTAGTGTGTGTGTGTATTTAAAGGAAGTTGCTTTGGCTTGATTATTTTTTTTGTGATATGTGGAAAGTACAAAAGCACTTTTGGGTAACACTGACTCCCTTGAAGTCTGTGTAAGGCCTTTGATACTGACTGCATTTGTGAATGACATTGCTGCAGCTCATATGGAGCACAAAGAGAAAATATGCCACTGTCAACAAGTGACTTCTGTTCTGGAGTGGTTTGTGAAACGTAAGCTGAAGGAAGCCTCTTGCATTCTCTTTAACACTGACCTTGTTTTGTACTTAGGAGCTTTATGCAGTGCCTTTCTACAGGCAGACCCCAGATTTCAAGGCAAAACTCTTGCCCAATTAAAATTCTTACAATAGCAACAGCACCACCATCTTACATAATTTTTCTCTGTAATAGAGACAGAAAGGTTAGTACTGCATTTAGGGATGATGAACTGGACCTTGAATTGCTGCAGGAGTAGAAAATTGTTGTGTTCTGCAGCAGCTGATGTTGATTTCCAAGCGGCCTGTTGGATGAAACTGAGTAACAAACCAGGGCTGAGCTGAGGTAACAAATAGGGAAGCGCACAGGCCAGCCAAGTGGTTGGCTAGAGTTTGGAGGCAGTATGAGCTGCAAACAAAACATGTGAAGTATGCTAAGGCAAGATTGCCCTTTTTGTATCATGCACAGGGTCACCTGTGACCACAGATTTCATTTTGACACTTAGGCATTTGTGTTTGGATGAGAACTTTTGTGAAGAATCTCTTGGACTGACCTGAGGTTATTCTCATAGTAACAGTAAAGCATTTGTAGCTTTTATCAGCATTGCAGGATTTGCTTGTCTCATATCCTGTATTGTATGACAAAGATGATACTGCTTTTATTGTCTTACCTCTTGCTGATGGCTTGTAAGAACCAGTATTTTGTCCAGCTCCCTACTGCAACCATTAGTGTTTGATATGACTGCTGCTAAAGTGCCCTGAAAATAAAAGCACCTGAAGAGCTATGATGATGCAAAGAGAGGCACTTACCCTTCCTTTAGCTTCCATACTTGCTGTGCTGCAAATGTTGTTTTAGATCATTTTTATGCGCTATAGAGGAAGCTCAGGTGCCTTGCTTGGATGAGGCAGTAGGCTTTCCAATGCCTAAAGGTCAGCCAGACAAATTCCAAGGTGAGTGGTGGAATTTACCTTATTTTATTTGTTCACAGTTAATGTGTGTTCTGTTCTCTTGACAAGGGCGTAGCTGGTGCTTAGAAGGAGAAAGGCACTTGCTTGTTTGAGGCTGGCTCTGCCTTCTGGATTAGGTGGCACCCTCAAGGGGAGAGGGACCATCTCATTCCTGACTGCAGCAGGGCATGGAGAACTGCAGAAGGAAAAAGCTTCATGAGTGCAGGGCGGGGAAGGCAGAGGTGGTGAGACCAAGTCAACACAAAGCCTTCAGAAAGAGATGAATGAGGAATGCCAAGAAGAGCAAGGTGCACAGCTAGGGCCCAGCTAGAATAGGAAAACTGTTTTACTGAGGGTGTAGAGGGATCTGTGCAGTATGTTGCAGCCCAAGAAATCCTCTGAATGCTGCTGATCTGAAAGCAGATCTAAAACAAGGAGCCTTCCTGGTGAGCGCACTGTGGCTAGAGAGGGTTTGATCAAACTTTTATTTTTCTGCTTCATTCAAGAGGGTTGGTAGGTTTTCAAGGGTTCTTCATTCTAGTTCATGTTTAAGAAGAACAAAATTTTAGGCTGTAAGGGTTCCTTTTTGTAGTATTGATCCATTCAGTGGCCTTTCTAGATACCAAATTAAATGTTCAGGACACTTTAAATAAAGCTGGCCAAATTTTCTTGAAATCTGCAGTTTTGGCTGGAATACATGTTACTATTATATACTTCCATCCAGCCCATGAAAAAACCCCAGCCTTTTGGAGGAAAAGCAGTTAATGAGCTTTGCTTATGAATGTATTTATGATTTTTTCAGTTTGATTTTGACATATTACTGGCATTGGTGACATTTTTGTTTCTTTTCACTTGTGTAGAAATAGAAAAATTTTAGAAATGTGCTAAGTACTTCATGCAGGCAGTGTTACATTGGACACTGTTACATGTTAAAGAGAAACATGGAATATATGCATCTGTATCTGGCATGGGATAAGGATCTTCAAAGGGCTATCTGTAGATCAAAGCCAAGCAGTAAGTGATCAAATAAGCTGCTGAATAAGACCAAAGAGGATGAAGCCTCTGGGTACAGCAGCCCTGGTTTGTTTTGCCACAGACAGTATCTTCTTGTTTGAGGTGCCAGTTTTGTGTCATCCCCATTTACACATACACACAAAGCTCCAGCACACACACATCAGTCTCCTCTCATGCATATGGTAGAGCTCTTAACTCCTCCATCATCCCACTTTCAACTCCTTTCAAAAAAATTCTGAAAGCCATTGCACAAAATGCATACTCCAGAAAGTAGACTCAGCCAAAAGCTTAGGAAAAATGTTTAAAAAGGGGATGGAGGGGTATGGGGAAACAAACCCAAAGCCCACTGTTTTTATCTCCCTGGTGTGACAGATGAGGATCTATAAATAAAATGATTAGTAAGCTTCCTGTAATGGACCAGAAGAGTGTATTAATACTTGCTATGAGCAATAAGTTCCATAATGAACTCTCTTCTTCCCCGAAACATTCCCAGGATTTCCAGCCATACATACACAAGAACACAATATATGAACTCTACAGCTCTTTGTATCTCCATCATTTACAGAGGCCTTGTTTCTTCATGATTCCTCAGTGGTGTGATAGGAAAGCAGTGGAATTGAAAATTATTTGAATTGACAATTATTGTACTTTATTTTGGCTATGTAAATGTTAGCAGAGACTGTTTCATCCCATTTAAGTAATGGCAAAAAAGGCTTATTTAGATTCTTATTAATCAGGTGCTAACGGATTATTAATCAGTGTCAAATGCTGAAGGACCTATCTTTGAGCGTTTCTGATCCAGTGCAATCCTGGACAGAACAGAATGCATTCCTCTTTGTGCAAGAGTTTCAGGAGGGCACTAAAATGTAGCAACCTGCATTGAAAAATGAAAGGAAGAACAGGACATTACACAGTGCAACAGCAGGAGCTTTTGCCCACGTTAGTGAGAAAGAGTAAGTCCACAGGAAGAAGCATGACGTCTTTTGTCATGAAGTTGTGAAGTAGAAATGACAGCTTAGGACAAATGGTAAGTTAGGAGACCATAGCTGCTCTTAAAAAACAGAGAGAAGGGAAAAAAAAAGAAGAAAAAAAGAAAAGTGGGTGTGATGAGGAAGATGTCAAGGAAAATCTTCTGGAATTTTCATAAGAAGCAGCGTTACTGGACCTGTTGGAGGACAGAACAGTTTGAGCAAAAGAATTTTTGATGGATAGGAAATAAACAG
This sequence comes from Parus major, assembly GCF_001522545.3. Taxonomy (NCBI): domain Eukaryota; kingdom Metazoa; phylum Chordata; class Aves; order Passeriformes; family Paridae; genus Parus; species Parus major. The sequence goes on from NC_031768.1 coordinate 93,288,892, forward strand.
AATATAAAATATCAAACTTTAGCTTTTTAGACTTGAGTTGTTTCTAAATTGTTTCCAAAGGTTTCATAGCCATGATGCTTTTTTCTAGTATTCCCAAACTTTCATTAAAATGATTGAAAGCTCCAGTGCTATTGCCGACTTCCTGACAGCTAGTTATTACTGCAATCAACAGTTGCTTGGAGGAAGGCTTGATTAAAGTGTCACATAGTTGTAGTTAACTGGCATGTGACTTTTGTTTCTCCAGCAGATTTCCTTATCTCAAGCCCTTAATGAGGACCATGTAGAGGAGGGTTTTTTTTCTCCTTCGGGCTTTTTTTTTTTTTTTAAGTGAAACTCTTGAACTTTCCTCTGAAGCAAAATTCGTTTGATGTTGAGTGTGTCTTATTCAAATGTCCTTGACATTCATATCAAAAGATCTTGTATAATCTGTCATGTACACACAGTAACAATGAGGAACTGAAACTTCTCCTCATATCATGTTTTGGGTTATACACACTCCAAGCATTAAAGCAGTTTAATTGTCTTCTGGGTGGGTAACAGATCATAATAATCGTTAATTGTTATGACAGGAAAATATCTAGGACTTGCTGAGCTATAAGAAGTTCTTGCCCTTAAAGTCCAATTGCTTTACTTTAGTAATGAGATGTAAACAATGGGTGAAGCTGGAAAGTGGAGAAAGGGTGTTGTCAGATAATGCCCTTGTGAGGTCTTTTGGGACTACCTTAAAGCGTTCACTGCCATCCCAGAAGAGACTGTGCATCATGGACCGGTTCTCATTTGTACCTGTGCAAGGTTTTCCAGGTCAGCTAAGAGCTACTGATGAAGTCAATTCGAACCCGTTTGACACTGAAAGTTAAGAAATGCTCGGAAAATCCAGTTTGATGACTCAGTTGTGGAAACAGTAACCTCCAGCTGTGACACTGAAACAAACACCCGGGAGTGGCACAATGAAACTGCACTGGCCACTTCCAAAGTGATTACACGCTAATGTGCCCAGTGCCTATTCAGAAAGGGCCTGAGGAAGGCTTTGTTGTCAAGGAAAGTGTTCTTTTCTTTGTTCAGTAGCTGTACTGTCAGCTTGTGATCCACCTGTCCCCTCACGGGCACTCGTGGGAGAATATCCAAAGGGTTTTAATGAGGGAAAAGTGGGTTAATTTCACTCTGCATGAGATAGAGCTTGGAAAAAAGCCTCCAGGGTGTTAAGAAGAGAGGCCAAGTGCATGGGTGGCATAGGAAAGGGGTTAAAAGACAGCAGTGCAAGATAATAGTACAGAGAAGTACAGCAGGACTTCATTGTGGCTTGAAAGAAAGAGTATGATGGAAGTGAAAGCCAATGAAGGCAGTCCTCCGGGGTATGAAGAGAAATACCGCAGTGAAGATGTAGGGGAGGAATGTTATCTCAGGACCTGAGGAGTGAAAAGACCTCTGAGAAGCCTAAGGGGCTATTTGGCATTGTAGGTGAAGAAGAGTATTGAAATGCTAATTTAAAAGAACAAAGAAAGATGCAGAGTCTGGACTGATTCTTAGAGGGGATCAGATGCTGGCACTAGTCACAGTGTCAAAGGAGAAGACTGAGAGCTTTTTCAGCAGCTGGACTTCACAAATGTTACTGAAGCAAGTAGCTCTGTGTTAAGGGAAGCAATCTGCAAGGCAGCGCATTTGTGTCTGCTCACAGACAGCACATCCTGTGCTTGAGAGCTGAAAAGGTCTTAACATGAATTTACTGTGTTAATACAAGTACCGGTAAGGTGTGTCTGCAATGTGAAGCAGGTATTCGTAGTATTGGTTACATTTTTTTCAGCAGCTGTCTATGTGTGTAGTACAGGTTGGAATTTCTCTCTTTATAGACTCAGAATGGTTTGGGTTGGAAGAGATCTTCAGGATCAAGTAGTTCCAAACCCTCCTGCCATAGCCAGCACTTAGACCAGGTTGCTCAGAGCCCCATCTAACCTGTCCTTGAATATCTCTGAGGAGGGGACATCTACAACTTCTCTGGGAAACCCATCTCAGCCAATCTCAATGTGAAGAATTTCTTCCTAATATTTTTCTAAACCTGCTCTCTTTCAGTTTAAAGCCGTTCACTCTTTTCCTATCACTACCTGTCCTAGTAAGGTCACTCTCCACCTGTGTTGTAACCCCCTTTAGGTACCAGAAGGCTGCTCTAAGGTTTCCCTGGAGACTTCCCAGGTTGAACAACCCCAACTCTCTCAGTCTGTCATCACAGGAGAGGTGCTTCATTCACGGCCCTCCTCTGGACTTGCTCCAACAGGTCTATGCTCTTCTTATGTTGGAGGCCCCAGAGCTGGATGCAGCACTCCAGGTGGGGTCTCAGGAGAGTGGAGCAGTGGGTGAGAATCCCCTCCCTCGCCCTGCTGGCCATGCTGCTTTTGATGCAGCCCAGGATACAATTGGCATCTTGCTGGGTTGTGTCAACTTTCTCGTCCACCAACACCTCCACATCAGGGCTGCTTTCAATCTATGTTTCCTTTCATAGTGAACTACACATATTTTAATATACTACACATATTTTCATAGCATAATAGTATTTTACTTTATAAGGTTCATCCATGATACAAACAAACAATGTGGTTCACAAAGGTCTTCTGGTTTGCTTGTGTTCAATAGGCATTAGCCCGTCACCTCCGACCTGGAACTCTGCGTGCTGTCTTTGGGAAGGACAAGGTTCAGAACGCTGTTCACTGCACAGACCTGCCTGAGGATGGGCTTTTAGAGGTAAGACAAACTTGCTGGACAAACCCATTCTCATATATCACTGAAGTTGTGAAGTGAAATGCTTCTCTTGACACTCTTTTAAGCCAGTGTTTCCTGTGTGGAGTAGCTGTGTTGTAGACCAGACTAGACACCAAAAAAAAGAGTTTATTAAGGGCATTAGACTCAGTTAATTTTGATACTGTAAAAAAATTCATCCATAAAGTTTTCTTGAATGGATATAGTACAATGAAGTATTCAATGTAATGCAGCTCAAGAATCTTCTCTTTGTCTGAATGTGTCCTTGGGTCTGAATATCAGTACCTAACAGTGCTTCTGCAGGGACACCATTCTTAGCCCTTTCTTGGATGAGTACCCTCATCTAGATTGTCCCTACAGTGAACTTGTGTGGGGCTTGGAATATTACAGGCACTAGGGATTCAAATCCTCCAGATAGAGCCCAGGTTTATTTGCAGGCAGTCATACTTACACACATCAGTTGATATTTCCTATGTTTTATATTAACTTACTAATTATTACCTGATTTTGGCTTTGTATGCCTCCATTAAAATCCAATAAAATGAGAAAATGTAAAATTAAGGGAATTTGTAAAGACAGAAAATGAAAACCAGAACAAGCTCATTCACTTAATTCTGTGCCTCAAAACAAATGTCCATAGCAGGGGGTTGAAGTGGTGTGTAATCTTGGATAAATCTCTGTGTCAATGGAGATGCTTTTCCAGTGCATACACAGTTTATTTTTTGCTGTCTCTATGTATTTGTGAGTGCTTTGCTGTCAAGTGTAGCAGAATCATGGAGCAGCAAGTGTTGTCCTACTTAGATAATTTTACATAGCCAAAATGGTTGTTTCATGGAGGAGTAAGACCTAATTGCATCACCATCTTCCTCCATGAAATAACCTGTGGGTTAAAGTGCTTTTGCTAGGAAGTCCCATTTAGTTTAAGGCACAGACTAGTGAAGTTCAACACTCAGAATAGCAACCAGTATAAACAAAGTTGCAGCTTTTTTGAGCATTTTCAATGTGTCATTAAAAATTGGCAACTTTTAGTTTGTTTCCTTAGGGTTTATACAGGCAAACAGGTATTTTTCACCACATGTCTGAAGTTCCTCAGCCATAGCATTCCAGTGGCAGCAGAACAAAAGGCATAGCCTTTAAGGGAAAAACTATACAGGCCAGCACTCAAAGAACATTTTAGTATTCCATCAGAATTTTCCAGTCTGTTGCCTTTACATTGGTGTAGATTTTGCTGGCTGTTTAAACTGAGTTTAGAGCTACTAGAAATGAGGCAAGAATTGCTTCTCCAAAACAGAAGCTGAGCCCTCTTCCTTAAGGGTCTCCATTATGTGTGTTTGTCCTTTAAATCTTGCATCTCAGTCATAACCAAAATTGTTGACCTAGGATTATTTTGACTACACACACCTTGCAGTTCCTGGTGCAGACTGATCATTTTAACAATCATTTATTGATTGTATTTTTTTGGGAAAGGGATCTAAGATCTTTTTTTTACCACAGGCATAATTGTGTGCAGAACATGGCTGTTCATCAATCTATAGTTTCTTCTGTAACAGCCCAGGTTAAGCCAGCAGTTGTAAAGGACATCGCTCGATGTTGTTTAGTGAGTAAATAAAGCAGAGAATGTTTTGGATTGAGCACAATGGGTTTGTACAGAGGAAGCCTTGGCTGTACCCGTTGGTTGGTGTGTGGAGTATTTACACTGTTAATGCTAAAGCAGTTTATTAGGTGTCCCAGCCACAGTCCTAACTCCTGCTGTGGCTGCGTGTCCTGTGTGCACACAGGGTGTGTGCAGGGACTGCAGTGTATAAGGGATCCTGGAGGAAGCGTGGAGGAACTGCTGCTGTTGACACTGTGTATAGAAAGCTGAGTAGGCTGGTTTGTGTATTACTTGGTTTTGTGACTGTTAAACTTCCAGAACCAAATGGAGATGGTCACATCACTGGTTGACCAAGTATTCCATGATGAGCCTTAAATGCATAGTGTTTGTGGAAGCACAATAGAAGCATGTTCCCTTGTAGAAGGGATCACACTGGTGCCTTCCTGAGAACTCTGGAATCTTGTGTGCCAGACACTGTTTATCTTAAGATTTCTCCACCCTTCTCTGCAGTTTTCATCACCCAGTTTCAGATCTAGCTGAAATTTGAAGAATTTACAATGGCAGCTGAAGTCTCTTTGTCCACAAATGGAGACTTCTTAGAGGAGATGAGGATTAATTTGAGGATTAGATAAAATCCTTCCTGAAGTTAATAGCCAAACTCTAGGTGGCTTTGGTGTTTTGCACTTCATTGACTGCCACTGGGAAGGGCAAGGTTGTGACCTTTCTCCCAAAAATCATGTCTAAGGAGTACTTGGTGAAAGGAGACAGAACAACACTGTCTTGAGAACAAGGACTAATTAAGTAAATAAGGGTCAGCTTGTGCATCTAGTTTAGAACACTACACTTAAATAACATAGTACAGCAGTTTTTCAGTGTTTTTCTCTTAGACCTCTTTTCCGTGGATCTGAAAAAAGGAAAGTTCACTTTTAATCTTAAACCCCCTCAAACAAACCAACCCCAAAAGCAAATACAAGCACTTGCTTCCACCAGTATGACTCTTAACTCCTGTCTTTGTTCTACAAACTACTTCACATTTTAGGCAGTGACTAAAGAATAACAGAATTAATTAATAACTCATTTTGGCTCAAGAAAGGAGGGGAGATGCAGTTAAATGTGACTGGTCATCGTAGAAAAATCAGTGTGTTTTCATCTGTGGAGCTGTAAGTGCTCTTTTTATTCCTAGTTTAGTGATACAGGCATGTGGATATTGCCCTGAAGTCTCTTGGATGAGTTGTTTGACTTACTGGGTCAGGCACTTACTTATTCACTTCATGAGCTTGTGAGTCCTCTTATCAGTACAAAATGTATTTTTACAAGTGACAATGGATAGACACAAATAGCTCAGAACAGTCCGTTTTCTCAGCCTTGTCATCAGTTTCCCATTTTAATGAGAAGAGGAAAGAAAGGAGGAAGAGTAGAGAAGGGAGACTGATAGCAATGGAGTATTTGTGAGATGATGCAGTTTCTTGATTGAAGGTTCAAACCAGCAGCTGATGTTGTGTAGGACATGCATTCAGAGCAGGCAGCTGCATTTGTTTCCCACATCCAAAGATGGTACAGCTCTACCTCTTGTCAAGTTTGGTTTTTTTCTGTTTTGCATAAAGCAGGTACTATTTGGAGAAAGCAATGACAGTACTCACCTGCTTTCATGTTCCTTCTGAGTCAGGTAGTGCCAGGACTAGAACATGCATATTTTATATGCCAAGGAAGTGCTCTGTTTAGCAGACTAGAGATGTGTCACCTACATGTGGTGAAAGACGATTCTGTTTCTCAAGTCACCGTCTTTGACCTGAGGAACATTTCTGATAAATTTCTTGTTGAAATAGAGGCTTGCAAACCATTGGATCTGATGAATCATCATTCTCTAGACAAAAGAAGTTTCCTTAAAATTGATCATTCCTGGGATACTTCTTAGTCAAAGTAGTGATACAAGGTATCGTGGCTACCAGACTTCACAGTTTGTGTGCCTTTGTAAAGAAGTGAAGGCAAATTAAAAATCAGTCATAAAGGCCTTACTCACATCACTGGAACTACAGTGAGTAAAACTTCCCACAGGAGGTGGTGCTGTACACACACCTCAATTCCCTGGGTCTCAAGTGGCTCAGTACCTTTCAGAGCATGCAGGAAACCACATAATTAATAAAACTGGTAGCCCAGAACTGCAGTTATAACAAAACCAGAATTTCTGGGCTTTGGCACGCTTTGCCTTTAACTTCTTGCTCGTACTGTGCAGTTCAAGGTTTTAGGAGTTTTTTTTTGTGTGTGTGTGTGTGAGCAGTTCCATGAGGGCATTTGCAGTGCAGGGAAGCACTCTGGGGATGATAGAATGCACACATCTGGGGTAACCTGAAAGGTCTCTGCATTGCAGTGCAGCCTGCCGTGCCACCCACGCTGGCTTCATGTTCCTGTGCCATGGTATTGGGGCAATCAGTCATTCTCACAGGGTTTCTTTGCATAATTACCAGGTCCTTAATAGTCATACCTGTGTTTGTGTGTGTGTACTTAGGCACAGAGGGAGAGTATGCTGCCCGCAGCGAGATATGCATGAAAAAGGATTTGCTGTGGGGTGGATAAAACTTGATTTCTGGGTGAAACAGCCTTCTCCCTGTTACCGAGGGCGACGATGTTATTAGGTGACTAATCCTTGGGCAATATCGTGACAATTGCTGCGGGTGTGTGCTTACCCGTGCCTTTGTGTGCCTGCTAGGCTACGAGTGGAACTGCAGAGGGGGTGATCTCTCAAGCCACTTTCCGTGGGAGTGGGGGATGTGCCAAATGCCTTCCCAATCTCGTGTCCCCACGGGCACTCTCAGCACTGGCGCTGCGTGTGCCACCGCATGGCTGCGGGGTGCGTCTGCCTCCTCCTTGGGCATCAGCACCGTGGAGAGACGTGTCAGTTTTCAGCATCATGGGCAGCTTTCCAGGCAGGCATGAGTGAGGACCTCCTTGTGTATCGTTTGCTGGCCTTCTCCCTTGCCTCAGAGCTATTTGTGGCACTCACAGACATGAAAATAACCTGTCAAAGGGGGATGACTTTGCTGTTATCAAAGAAGAGCGGATTTCATCTGTCTTCTGAGAGAGCTGTCATGATGGTTGGTTTTTTCTCTACTGCTTCTTCGAATTCTGGCTGTGCAGTGGTGTTCAAGTGTAGGGCTGGGGGCTGGCAGGCTGTGCAACAAACTGCTGGAGGCTCTTTGTTCCTTTGCTCAGCCTTGCACTAGTGAGACTAGCTTACCGCTCCTAGGGCATTAAAGCAAACAAGTAATGTCACCTAAGGACAGATCAGCTATGGTGATCTGCTGGACAGAGGCTCACACAGCTCTGGCACTGGAAGTTCAGCTGCCTGAATCTGGCCTTGGGGAGGTGGGAGGTGGTTCTGTACTGTAAGCAGTGGCTGGACGGTTCAGTTCAGCAGAAGTGATTTTGTCCAGGGTGGTGCTGTTGGCAATGAAAGCCGTGATAGTTTTCCTCAGACTTGGTATAAACTGAATGCTCTGCTGAGTGTTAAGAGCTGTGCTGCTCCTCAGCTTTTGGTGCACTGTGTATTCCACCTGCTAGAGGCCAGCTGTCCTTGGTCTGGCATTCCAGATCATGCCAGAAGAAGCAGGTCTTATTTCTCCTTCCCCTGTCCATTTATTCAGGGCAGCTGAGGGCAGGGTGGTATTTTAGCAAGCTGTTCAGTGTGGACAGGGGAGCACTGGCTTTGGAAGGGGGAACCCAACACATGCTTCCATAACCACTTCCTGTTACAGAAGCACTCTGCTAGCTGCCAACTTGCCCTTTCCTGTGTGCTGCCTCCTTTGCTGCCCACTGCCATTGTCTGGACATGTGGGTGTGCTGCAAGGTGCTGTCATCCACCCTGGAAGTGCTTCTGTACCAGTAATGAGCTGATCCCTGGGCTGAGGTTAAAGTGCAGCAGTTTAGGATGGAAGGCATCAGAAGGATGTAGCTCTGTCAAACTAGTCCTTTTTGGTGCACTGAGGTATAGTCCAAGCAATTTAATAAAGCATGTCAATAAGTAACTCTCAGAAGCGTCAATGTGCTTAGTGTGGAATTTGTGTGTGTCACACTTGGAACAAAGGTCTCCTGCATTGCTTGTTACCGATTAACTTGTCTGCTATTATGCAAGCTGCCTCTGCCAGCCGAGAACTAACTCTCCCCATTCACAGAGCAGCCCAGCTTGTAAAACATTACACAGCAGAAGTGCATAGCATGGCAATGAACCTTTCACTGAGGGCATTTCAGCCGTCTGCATTTCCCTCAGGAGTCTTTAAAATATTTTAATAAAGAAGCCATTGTTTCACTCAGTCATACAGCAATTTTGCGATGAAGTCTTTTATTAGAGGCCCATACTGAGCTGCATAATCCAGGGTAAAATGCTTTTCACCGTTTCCAGTGAAAAGTAATAAAAATTGAGTGGTTTGGGTGAGGTTGGCTTTGGCACTTTTTTCTCCCAAGTTTTCATCCAAGCAGTAGCTATTTTTGTCTGTCGGTTGGAAATTTCAGTCTCTCCTGGTACAAGATGATTTCTAGGGAGGTCTATCAGATAATAGTTATTATGATTCAAGTGCTTCTCCATTTAAACTTTCTGAAGCTTTTTATCCAACAGATGTGGGAACAGGTTGGAAAGAATCTGGAGTGTAGGAAAACTTAATCTTACTTGGTGGTGTTTTTGCATATCAGAACATGTTAGCCACCACTGCTGGAATGCTGTCTCGCAATGTTTCCTGATGCTGTATATATTCTTGCACAGAGAATTAAGTAATCCTTTTGTCTAGGCCTATCTGAAGGAAATTAAGAATTAAAAATGGCAGTAGTAGATGGATGGATATTGGAGATGTTGGTGATTTCTCTTTTAAAGATTGGTGTATTATTAGGTCACGTGCAGCCTCATTTTGAGCATAGGTTGTATAATTATTATACTTGTGGGCTAGACAGGCAAACTAAACCAGGAACTTGTTTAAACAGAGTTGTGAAATAGTTCACCTCTTGTGCTTCCACTTCTGAGTAAAATCCGAGGTCCAGTTACCCCTTGTTCTGCCAAGTCTGAGGTTTTTAAGTGCCAGAGAGGAGAAGTTAATGAGTGTGAACCAAGCAGCTGCCAAAGCTCTTTGAGTTTCACCTGATCCTGAAGGTAACCTATGTGATAAACAAGGCTTGGCTTTTGGCACGTGTTTGTGTTGCGCTGAGCAAAGTAATTTTGTGGAGGGGAGGTCAAGGTGGAGGGAAGGTGTGACACTTCTTGATAACTCATCTGAAGCCCAGTTTGTGTCTTTGAGGCTGCTGCCTTCTTTCTTTCCCCCAGCATGTTCTCATTTTTAACCAAAAACCCCGAGTCCTTTTTCCATTTCTCCTTTTTATTCAGCTCAAGCAGAGCGGCAGTTGGGCTGCAACTCAGCTGCACCATGGGCAAACTACAGCCAAGAAGGCAAAAAACCCCAGGGGAATGGCTTATACAGCAAGAGCAGTAAGGGCATGCTGTAGTTGTACAGCCACGTAGAAGCTCAGAATATCCTTCATTTCTGGAGCAAGGGGCCCTGCACCTTATTTGGGGGGTAAGAGAAACACTGTTGTATAACAAACATGCTGTGAGATGCACATAAATTTTTATGAGATTTCCTGTTATTGACCTCAGCCAGTTGCACCTCCCACCTCACTCTCAGGTCAAATAGACAAATGATTAGCTCTGCTGGTTCTTCCTGTGTAGGGTTTACCCCTTCTCATTGCATTTTCCTTCACTACCATCAACTAGCAGTAATTAAGAGGAGAATTTAAGCCAGCTATTTTCATACATGTATTGAAATATATGTGGAACATAGGAGGAAAAACCCAAAGCCAAATGTGTTAATATGGACAGAAAACTGTGAATAAGATTTCCTGTCTGTCATAGATGCTAATGCTGTGGAATATAGTGAGTTTTAGAGTTTGTCAAGCTCTAGAAACTACTTCTTGTTTCGTAATTAATAATAGCAAATGATTCAAAGCATAGTCTCATGCCGCTACTAGTTTTGTGCTGTCCTAGTGCTGAGGGCTTAGCAGCTGTGCAAACACAAAACAGGATGGCAGTGATTACCTGAAAGGATGTTGGCTATAGTCTAGGCTAGGTCTAGGACTCCTTGAAGACACCTATCATCTTCTGGTTTCAATAAGAGCTGTATTCTTCCTCTTTGTGTGTAATCCCTAAGTGCACTGGCACATAGGCAGGAATGATGCATCCACAGCTATTCCTGAGATACACTGACATATGGCAATTGTATCTGAAGTATTCAGAGTTGCTAAGTGGGCAAGTTTCGTTCTACACTGGTGCCAGTTACTGATGTTCTTCTGGGGAGAGACAGTGTGCCAAGACTGTCCAGCCACAAACCAGGAACTGTGGGATTCCTCAGGTAGCTGCCTTAGTCCAGCCAATAGTAATTTGATCCCTGAAGTGTCGAGCCCTGCCATGGCACTACCTGGTTCAGCACTCAGCAGCAGTGTTGAAATCACTGAAAGCTGATGAGACTCAAAACAAACTCTTGGCCTTTTAATACTGACCCATTCCACAGGGAAATGGAGCTTTCTGGATTCAGTGACATCTCTCAGAAGGTACTTTAAACACCACGCTTGGGGAATTTATGCTATTACTTTGGTGGGATGTTTCCTGTCAGCACAAGGGCTTGTGGTGGTGCCTACAAGGCCCCTGCTGGTGGTACCTTTGATTGGTTGTTGCTTTCAGGATATTTTGTTGCCATCTCATTTCGTAATTTTAACACTTGCCATGTGTAGCCTATTGGGTCTCTTGCGCAAATAAATATCTGCTGAACATCAGGGCTGCTCAGGAAGGGCTTCAGATGTTGGGTGCCTTCTACTTTATTTGTTTGCTGCTTCCATCCTTGCTTGAACCTGTGATGTGGTTGGAAAACATGCTGTTGTCTCTGTGTGATCACTTCCTTCTCCCTTGGCCATAACCTGGTAGCTCATGAGGACCATGACTGTCAGTACTCCGTGAGAAGGCTGGAGAGACTTTGCTCAGCATTGGCAATGCCTGTGGCTTGTAAGAACACATCCAAATCTGGCTTTACTTAGATACTGCAGGTATGAGCAGCAGGAGCCCTTTCCAAGTGTTTTTACCCAGAGCTTGGGATGTGTTTGCAGCTTGCACTGACACTTGGGGTGCACTTGTGTCTTGTCTCACCTCAGCGCGCTGCTTCAAGGGCATCCTACAAGACCTCCACAGCAGCTCCTGACTGTGAGGCAGGCAAGCAAGTGTCCCTCACGATAAATGTGAAGAGCACAGGCAGTGATCCTGATCACTCAGTGAGCTCTTGGGATCCTCAGGAAAGCAGTACTTGCTGTCACGTTGGAATTTGTCATATCTCATGGGAGATGGGGTCTTAAACTTTATTTCATTCCAGTGGCTCTACCAAGCCATTGATGTGTTCTGATGGTGACCAAATATGTTACTAAATAAGAAGCAGATCTCCAGGTGGGAGAGTTCTGAACTCGTATGTTCAGCTCCAGCTACAGAGCAGTTTGCTTATGATGAGGGCTGAGAAGATTCGATGGACCTGTACCTTCTTGTTAAAGTAGGTACAAGTATCTGTGCTTCAGAAATCAGTGTTCTGAGTCAACATAGTAGTTATACATGGTAAAACACAACATCTTGTTATCTTAAAATAGTTTCAGGGTTCACTTATTTTTCTTAGAGTAAATAGCATAAAAGTCACTTTCTTGGTATTTGTGATTGTGGTATGATGAACTACTGTCTTGTCCTCTCATTTCCATCCTGTTTGGAATTCACATTTTTCTAATATTTTATTTTATTTTTACAATTTCCAGATAACTTCCCTTACCCTTCTCTTCCACTGTATTTTTGGAGTTGAACCATACACAATTTTTGAGGTGACTGTGTTAACAGTACACAACATAAAAGCACGGTGCGCTCTGTTATCCTGTAGTGTTTATGTAATAAAACCTCCCATTGCAAGGTTGGTTTTTTTGGTGCATAGGGTTTTTTATCCCAGCTCTACTTAAGAAATTAATGTGGCTAGTTGAAGTTCATGTGTACAAATTGTTCTGTCTTGGGCAGCCTGGCTGGCTTTATTTCTTACATTGTATGACGCTTGGGAGAGAGGCAGGAGTGATAAACCTGCCTTTTTTTTTTTTTTTTTTTTTAACAAACGAAACCCTCTTCAGATTTGTGTGGGAAAATAACAATTTTCAGAACAGATACAATAGTAGGTGAGTAGACTGTCTTCTTTGACAAGCAGTTTTCTTTCTGGAGTGCTCATGGCTGAAAGGATGGTATGAATCCATGGGGCTTTCAGTGTGTTAATCTAATGATTTAGTCATGTGAATCAGCTGAGTGAACTGTAGCTCAAGTGTAGTTTAGGTGTTAGGTGTTAGCAAGTGTGCTTGCTAACAGCACTGGTGAGTTCATTCAGATGTACAAACCAATGTTAATGGGCAAAGAAAGCTTTTTGTTTCCTACTTGTGACCTTAAACTGAAGTAACATGTAAAAATTTGTCAGACCTAAATGTTTAGGAAGAGTGTACTGATGCTGAAACTTTGGGTCAGCAAGGACTCTGGATCATGTGCCTGGATGCCTACACTGACCAAGGAGATAAGAGTGTTGTGGTTTTGAGGAGAGAATGCTGGTGAGTGTCTGTCTAGCTAGCTGCATGGAAGGCACCAAGGTTCCTGACAGGCTCTAAATGGATACAAGGATAGAAAAGGCTTCCATCTCCCAGCTGCCAGTTTTGGTTCTGCAGAGATGAGGAAGGACTGAAAATTCCTGTCACCTTTCTGGTGATGGATGAGAAGTGAACCTGTGAACTCGGCCCTTTTCTTGCTAGTGTGTCACCCTGTCAGCCCCCTGGCCTCTCCATAAAGGAGACTAACAGAGTCTCTGACCAAAAACTGCCAGCTCAGAGGAACAAGGGGAATGAGAGTTGATGTGCCCTTTCAGTGCTGGGGTTTCTTTGAGGCTGCAGTTCTACCTGTGTGGAGTGCTGCTACAGTCCAAGGTGTGCCTGGGTCTGGCCTGTAGACAAAAGCTGTGACTCCAAAGCTGCTCAGCAGGCACCTCTCATCAGCACTGCTTTTTGTGTTGTTTTCTGGATAGAAAACAATACAAAATGAGTTAAATTGTAAGTGCCTGTAATTCTTGCACTTGGAATCTTCAGCACACTTTGTGCCTGTGCAGGGCCCTGTGTTAATACTAAGATCTTTTCTTGTCCTTTGGAAAACTGTCTGTCTCACCTGATTTGCTTCCCTCTTTATAATTTTGTCTGGCCTTTCTGTGCACTTAGGGCACACACTGTTCAGATGATGCTTGCACCTCAGCCAAGGCATTAGACTGGATTTTGTTATTGCCTGCTGTATTAGCTCCCGAAACTTTGTGGCAACACATGGCAGTGCTCAGAGAGAGCAGCCAACCTCATTAACATGAGTTTTGCTGGCAGTGAGTGTGACTGAAGCAAAACTTCATGGAGCTGAAGCAGCTCTCAGCTCCTCCTCAGTGAAGCAGTTTATGGGGTCAGAGCCAGAAGGTCACGGTTATTCACCCGTTGTTACTTCCTGAGCATTATTGCTATTTGTCCCTGAACAGGAGCTAGAGAGGGCATAGCTGCCTGCTGCAAAGCAGGTAGATGGTTCCTGGGATATGCAAGGGGAGTACTGATGTTAAATTCGGTCCTGTCTCATCCCTGGGAAACAGTGAGCACACCTGAATGTTAGCATCATTGGGAAGGCATTTGGGTGGCATCTGGAAAATGTGTTTGGTTGGATTCAGATCAGCTCCTGGTGTGGATTTGTGCTCTGTCATCTGACACCCTTGGGTCCTGTAAAGATCAGAGGTGTCCTTGGCTCAAAGGCTGACCTTGCCCTTGGTCAAATGTGAGGCTTGTTCATATGTTCTGTACTGGCACAGTTCTCCTTTCTGTGGTTTGGACTATACTCAAACCTTGGGAAAGAGAGGAACTGTATTTCCTAAAACACAGGATATTTTGGAGTATCTAACCCCCATCTGGATGCTTGATGCAAGTTATTACTAAGTCCATCCCCTTGGAAAAGGACCTGGTGGTTTTAGAATGGGGGTTCTTCAAGGTGTCTCCAGCTGGGGCCTCATAAGATGGGGACACCCCAAATCCCTTGGTAATGCTGAAAGCTTGGTTCTTCTGAAGTCTTGATTCTTCTTATAACTCATGACTCTTAAGTCATAATTCTTCTCTGTGGTCACGGGATGGGTAACTGAGTTCTGATGGTAATTGTCTAGCACTGCCCTGCTCCCAAGGGTGAGGTTCTTAGAGAGAAGGATCCTTCCTGCATACCACAGATATGCCATCTCTTAACTGGTTTTACTGGGAGCTGGGTGGCAGCTGACCCACATAAAGATAATTATACATAAAGAGAACATACCAGCACCTGGTTTTGCACAGCATATGAAATGTAGTGTTGCTTGTTCTGATGTCTGAGCCTTGCCAGTACAGTCTGTGTGGATCCTGAAAAATCCAATAAAAGCTAATTGAGGAGGAAGAGGTTTTGCACAAGGTTGTAAGTAAACTGAGGTTGTTCTGTCCAGCCTGGGAAAATTGGTTGCACACAACCAAGGGGCCTTTGGAGACTAAAATAACACAAATTCTCTTGTTGCTAGTGGCAAGTGAGCAGGCATTGGGATTGGCCAGCATTCGCCTGTCTCAGTGTGTGCTGCAGGGGTGGATCAGTATTTAATCCCAGGGGTGGCCATGCAGCTCCAGCTGAGGCATCCCAGGCAGGGTTGGGAGTTGAGCTCTATTAAACCTACCCCATGGCAGGGAAATGGGACTGTAGTGGCAGCAGTTGTATCAGCACCCCAGGCTGAGGGTGGACATGGAGTTATTACCTAGGAAGAAGCAGATTCCACTGCACTTGGCCTTTTTCTTTGCTCTTGGCACAGCTCCCCACCCATGCCAAGGGCTGTGCCTGGCCAGTGCTGGACACCTGCCCTTGGCCCAAGCTGAGAACAGAAGTCCAGAAGTGCCAGTGCTCAGAGCTGTAAAATCGATAGTTGGTGTGCGTTAGTTCCCGTGTTTGTGCAGACACAGCCTTAAAGGCTTAAGTTGTTAAATATATATGTGTGTGTCTCTCTCTCTGCTTTTTATTTTACTAGGGCTTTTGTGTGTCTCTCTTATGAAATGCAGGTGTCCCATATAACAAGAAGGGAGATAAAATTCACTTTAATGGCTACAATTATACTTAACTATACTGAGTCAATCTGGCAGAAAGAACATCATGTTCAGACTGGCAGTTTATAATGTAATGTCCTATTAGGCAGTAAGGAAAGCGATGCCTTCCTGAGGAGGGTGGATGGAGCAAGCACAGATTAAAATAAAGAATCTTGAAGGCAATGCACATTTTTATTTGGGTTGGTGAGATGTCACATCTTGAGGCCCTTGCCCTGCCTTGCAGTCCCTCTGCCCCCAGGGCTGTTGACCAGCCCCAGCCCAGTGAGGCTGTGTCAGTGCCACTTGGGAAAGGTTGTTTTGATATCAAAGCTGTTGTGTATCCAAAGCACTGGTGCCACTGGGCAAGTGGGGTGCCCAGCCAGTCTGCACCTGCTTGTGGTGGGGTGAGGTTTTCTTGGACTTTGGTTGGGAATTTTTTTAACCATCCTGCAGTCTTCTAGTGCTGTTTAGCTAGTAGGTCTGACAAATTACAGCAGCATTTCTAAGGCGGAAAGGGGATGTGTCTGACCAGGGGCATTGAGGAGGGTGTGTCTTTTGGGGGCGTGGGGTGCTTTGGCAGCAGAGTTGTCCTGAAGCCTGGGATCAGGTGGGTCTTTCCAGTGGGCGGCTGCAGGGCATGTGGCTGAGATAGCTACTGCCCTTCCTGCCTGGTTAATTAGTGATCTGAGCAGCCATTCTGCTTTCACTGATGTGGGACGAGAAAGTGATTGGGGCAGGGATGGTGGGTAAAGGTTTGTTTTTGCCTAATTTCATATGCAATTCCTAAGTTACACGAGCCCTTTTTGGCATTTGCTCACTGAAGCGAACACAAGCACCTTAAGTTTTCCGCAATGGTCATCCCAACCCCTGGAATAAGCCAAAAAGTTTTATTAAAAAATTCTTGCTTGGATTTTGCACTCATATAGAGAATTAAAAGGTAGTAAAGTACCTAACCATGAGTTAGGATTTTTTTTAGTTTGTTGGTTGGTTTGGGGTTTTTTATTGTTGTGGTTTTTTTTCTGTCACAAACTGTTCACCTAGGAACTGAACTGTAGGGGCAGTTGATCCTACCAAACCTTGAGCCATGCAGCAACATCCCCACTCCCCACTGAAAATGGTAGCAGTAGGAACCCATAAATTGCTGGAAGCCAAAATGGCTCTGCTTTCCTGCAATTCTTTTTGCAGGTGGAGCTTCCATTAGGGAGTATTTTAGGGCTTTCATCACAGTTTTTTAAATCCTTGCTATAAACATACAGCAGCAAAAGAAAGAGCTGAAGGTGTGATTTCTGCTGGCACCTGCTCCTTGGGAACAACATGGAACAGCTAAATGGGTGCACTAACCACCATAGCATACCGTAACCACGCTCTTCCTTCTAGCAGATGGCAAAGAGTTTAGCATCTTGCTTTTCCAGGATTTTGTGCTCCAGTTACGAAGTCTTTATCAAGTCACTTGCTCTAGGATAGTCCTGTTTTGTCACTTTACATGGATAAATTCTCCCTGGTAATCTGCGTCATGCAGCACAAAGTGAGCCTGACTCCTGCACGAAGGCAGCTGCCACGTTCTGTCACATCTGAGCAGCCCCAGCAGGCAGAGCCTGTCCTCTGCCACCGGCCCAGCAGCAACACAGAGCAAGTGGCTGCCCTGAAACTCTTGTGGCTTCAGTGTGTAGCCTTCCTTCTGGCTGCTGGAAGTTTTAACCTGTGCTGAGGACTGCTGGTTGTCTGTTGTGTTGTGTATGGAACACAAGAGCCTGTGCCTCCAGCGGGGGAGCCTGTGCAGTAATGGGGAAGAGATTTCTTGGGATTCGGAGGGGCACAGGCACCTGTGCCACAGCAGCCCCTCATTTGGGATAGGGAAAACAAGTACCAGACAGCTCAGTGGTTCAAGTGTTTCAAATGTTTCAACTCCCTTGTGCTGAGACCATCTAGGGATGATAAAGATGCATTTTCTGTTTGAAATAGGTGCAGTACTTCTTCAAGATTCTGGACAACTAACAGGCTCCATCCTCACCAACTGCAACAGACACGCACACAGAACTGTGTGTTCATTCATTTATTTGTCCAATGTTTCAACCTGACTGAAATACAAGATCAACAAGAGCACTGTACTCCTGGCTATTATTACATGTTAGAACATAGAGTTTTGCACTTTAGACAACATTTAACACCATTCTATGGGGTACTGCATTGCTTTTATAAAGTTTAAAATAAATTTTTATTTTCAAACATGTGACTTTGGTTTATTTCATACATTACACTTTCTTGCAGAAAAAATAAAATTGTACAACTGCATAAATATAAAATTCTTCCACCATGAAAATGGCTAAAACATTCAATAAAGACATTAGCACCACAGTGTGCGATGCCTTCAGCAGGAAAAAAAAAAAAAAAAGAAAAAAGAAAAGAAAATATACAAAGCAAAGAGTTATGCCTATCACTGGGGAGAGTGATAGTCTGACCCAATCTCTCACACAACATACTGGAGGATAAGGGAAGAGGTGGAGAGAGAGACAGCATTCGCTACAAAGCACAGTACACAATCACCTATTCTCTTTAACTTCACTTAAGTTAGTTTCCCTGCCACCCCTCCAAATAAAATACCCTAACACCACAGAAAAGCCAGAAGCCTTATGGAGTGCTGTTAAATATCGTCTCACAGGTGGGCCTTTCTTTGAAAAGGAACAAAATAATGAGAAGTTTCATGCCAGTTCTAGTCCCATTGAGTATTTACACCTTGGACAGCAAAAGTCTTTGCTCACAAGAAGTAGAAAACAGATACAATACATGGCTTGAAAAATGACCAGAGTATGCACCTATAGTACTGTACACTAAATAAAATACACAAGGCAGCAATACTTAGGGGCCAGAAACACTGCTTACTACAAGTCAGTTATGGAATCATAATTTACAGTAAAAATGGGCATGTCCCAAGGCTCAATTTTGTTTTCTTTTGTCATTTACAGTAGAATAAATATTTGTCGCTATTGCTACACTTTGTTTACATTCTAACCTAGTAAATGCAGAAAGCTAGTGTAAAGCATATAGATTACGTGTAGGTCCCATACGTATGACAGTTTGTTCAAGACTAGTAGGTTTTCTTTTTTGTTCTTTTTTTTTTTTTTTTTTAACCTTTTTAAATGGCTAGGAGGAGGAGGGGGGAGGAAGAGAGTTGTGCTTACAATCAGCTGCTTTTTATGTCGAATTTAATATCAAAGCGTCCCTGGAAGCGGTCCTTGTCGCTGTAGACGATGTTCTGCCCGTAGGCCCTGCACTCCACGCGCACCTCCACGTCGTAGGTCAGGTTGGTGAACTGCACGGCCACCAGCGGCTGCAGGTACCGCGGCTGCAGCAGCTTCCCGTAGTAGGGGTAGTACTGCAGCCCGAAGCCGGGGTAGCCGCCCATCCCGTAGTACTCCACCGTGCCGATTTTGTCCACGTCTTCCTCTCGCTGCGGGGGGGAAGAGGAGGCGCAATCAATGACAACCACCCAAACTCCGCCTTTGGCACCCCTGGCTGTAGCAGCAGCTGATTTTCAGCTCCCATTCGGTCAGCGCTGGTCCCCAGCGTGACGGCACAAGAGCGGCCGGTGCTTCAGAGGATGTGGCAGCACCGCCGGGTCAGCACACAAACAGCAGCACCTCCCAGCACACAGCAGCCAGGAAAAGGGCTTTGCTTAATTTAAAGCCTCAGCCACCTTCCACAGTTAGAAACCATCAGAGCCTCCTGTGGTACAATTGCACAGGCTTTGGCTACAAAAACTTTGCTGTTTCTCAGCTGCTTTACACCTGCCAAGTATTAAATACCTTCCCTGCAGGCCTTTTTATTGGCTCCAGCACAGCACTTGGAAGCCAAATGGCTACTTCTGAAGATACTTTCAACTGTCTTGCCCTGCTTTTACCCCACACTGTGAGGGCAGCACTAACTCATCCATTAGCAGCGCTTTGAGAAACTTTTGTTCCTCAGGGTGAGATTTCCCAAGGAAGAACCACCCCATTTGTCTATGGAAAGGCAGGCAGGGGGTGTAACTACACTTGGACAAAGGCTTAGTCATCCCCTGCAGCTTCCCAACTCTGCTCTGTCGCATTTCAACTTACCTTGGCAACGCAGTGGACAGGGATGAGATTTGGACTGTATTTTGCCATAACCTCAGGAGGGAGGCTTTCATTGACAGGAGCCTAGAAGAAATCCAGAACAAGGGGATGTTACACTCTGGACACTCCTCTTCAGACTGGAGCACCTTTTCAGCAGCAAAGATCAACAGTACCAAACACACACCATTAACTGGAATCCCCTCTAAGCACTGTTCAGAAGCAACAGCTCTCAGTGGTTCTTGGGACAGACAAGTAGTGCAACACAACTGGAAGCAGGGGAACTCGACCCAAGCAGAACTGCTGGCTGTTCTTCCAGCTTCACCTGCTGTGGATACAAGCAGGTCAGACTGGGTTTAGTTCCATGGTGTCCCTGGGGAAAGTGTTTCATGGTGGTGTCTATAGCTAGTGGGGCTTGTTTATGCAAGCTCAGGCAGTGGCAGGATTGCACTGGTGCAGGATCTGCCACCTGTCTGCCAGGTGTGTGCAACCAGGACTGGAAATGCACAGGAAAGAACAAAGTGTGGCAGTCTCACCCTGACACTGCTGAACTTCAACACCACCACCAAGGAAGGACAAAAGATTTCAGTTTCAGATCTTTTCCCAGTGCTACTGGGTCTCTGCTGGAGTGTGGCACCACAAAAGTAAATACTGTCCTGGATATATTGTTTCTAAATGAAACGTGCAGAGTCATTCTTCTGACTAGACCCTGCTGTCTAATGCGGTCTGGAGCTCCATGGCAATAAAAACCAATCCCTTCTCTTTCCCAGTCATCAAACGTGCTCATCTCATGTCACCCCACTGCCACCACATACCAAAGCCACCACAGTGCATTCTGCTAAAATGTTTCCACCGTGCATCTGATAAACCAAAAGCTTGCTCATTTCTTTTAGCACAGGACAAGCTCCCTTTGAAGGACAACATTCCTCAGGACTCATTAGGCAGCACCATTTCCCATCCTCGAGTGCCCTGACAGATTGGAGTGAAGGTGGCGTAGAATACCATTTGCACTGTTCTCCATCCAAAAGATGCAGTGGCAGGTTTTGCACACCACCTTACTCAACAGCACATGTCTTGCCACTGAATTTTAAAAAGAAATTTTTAGCCTTTTAATGCATTGGGGGAAAATAAGAAGGAAAAGCCATGAATGTCCAGATTAACACTGTTCTGCATTACTGCAGACTTGCCTTGGGTGAAGGACAGAGCAACCAGTTGGCAGATATATCCTACAGCCTTCTGGAAAACTACATTGAATTAACTAAAGACCTTCTCACCTTTCTTGCAGCTGTGCCTGACTTTCAAATGTGGTTTACTCTTTAGAGCCTATGTTTCACTCTGGTATTTAATATTAGCATTTCATCATTTAATTAAGCAGTTTTAGCAAGGCAGACAAGACTACACTGCCTGAGGAAAAGTATGGAGTGGATCAGGGCATGACAAAATGTATTGATGTTACTACAGACAGGGTTGGTTGGGGATGGTCCCACAGAAGTACACAGGAATTTAAAATGGAATTTATCATTTGAAGAAAATGCCCCTTTATAGCAACTCCAGTAGCAGGCTCAGAAGCTACCAGGTAAATAACCAGGAGGTTGCACTGTGAGGTTCACTGCTACTTGTTATTAATTTGCAGTGCACAACTTCCACTGTTTCTCAATTAAAAATATTTTTAAAGCAAATAACTCCAGTTGTCTTCACAATTTATCCTCTGCAGAAAGGGTTTAAATACTGATCTCTTTCCAGACACCAAAAAGCAGTCACAGCAAATCTACAGCCAACTCCTCCTCCTGATCAGTAGCTTCTGCTAGAAAGGGAAGGGAGGTACTTGCCTGAGGTTTGAAGCCAATAATTCTGTTGAGCTTGACAAGGATGCATGGTTTGCCTTCCTTGTATCCATAGCTGGGATCATTTAATCCAGAACAGTTTTCCAGCCATTCACGTTTGAATTTGCAGACCTTCTTCTGGCCCTGGGCATCATTATATGGTCCTCTCTCTTTGTATTCAGTAGGTACATCTGTCATGGTGGGGGAGGGAAAGACAACCATATTCAGTGGGAACTTTTGCGTGTCACACTTCCCTGAGCATTTGGGGATTTCCCTGTTAAGGCACTCCACAGACCTACACCCAGCCACCCCCCATGTGGGGCTGCCCCCAGACCAGCAAGTTTTATGGAGTTTTGTTTCAGAACAGATTTCTTCCAGAGTCACCTGGCTCAGAGACTAATTTTTTCTGGGCAGCTTTTACAAGTGGGTTCCTCTCAGATTTGATACAGACGCATTATGAGGTGAGAGTCTCATTCACATGATTACAAATAACCTATTAAAGGTTAACACTTCCCACATGTTTGACTGCATGGCATGAAGAGGACCAACACTGGCTTTATCAAAGTCATCAGTAAAACCCCTGTGGCTTTCACAAGGTCAGTGCCACGAGCCTCAGAGTCAGCTGCAATATTCTCCAAGTGAAACATGGAGGCTCCCAACCCTTCAATGAACTGCTGAGTATGGCCCAGTGTGGTCTGCCCAAACAAAATTAGTGAGCAGCCAGTTAACCAATGGGCTTCTGAAACAGCTGAAGACCAAGACAACCACTGCTCAACTTCAGCTTCTAGTGGACCTGACAGAGGCATCTTTCAGAGCCCTCAGTTGTTGGAAACAATCAAGACTTACCTCCACAGTCCTGAAACACGATGTTTTCAGTTTGTAGCTCAGCACTGTAGTCCCTTAAGAAATTATCAAGGTTCCTCACATAGGCTTCATAAGTTCTGGGTTCAGAGGCAGTAAAGGCAATCTCTGTCTTTTGAACCTGGGGGACTTGAGTCAGTCCTAAGAAAAGCAAAATCAGGAAGAAAGCATTAAGTGTACCTCAGAGCTGCACAGCCTCCAGACCAAGAACATAACTCCTAATAATAACAACAATCTATATTTTTCAGATTTAAGAACTTTAACAAAACAGCTTAAGTTCACTGGAGGAGAGGTTCTCCTCTTTCCAACAGCAAGTCCTAAATATTTATCACAGTGTTTGCACAAAAAGTAAAAGGTAAAATGACAAAAATCACAAAATGGAGAAGTGAAGGTACAAGTCAAGGCTTCCTTCAAGAAAAACAGCCAACCACAGGTCCACTATGCACTTCTGCCTCCTTCTCAAGGACAGAAGGGAAGCTGCATGTGAGACCAACCACACAGAACATAAATATCCCTTACAGGCTGCCTTCAGTGTCTGCAAACACTGTGTTCAGGATAAAGCACAGCTGTCCACTCGTGAACTCCTGCAATGAAAGACAAGAGAGGTTTCCCAAGTCCAGTCACGCTCTGCCAGCTGTAATCCACGTGGCCTTTGTGTGTCTCTCTTGTGGGATGTGGGGCAGGAGACACTTTCTCCCACAGTAACTTCCTGAGTGTGAGCACTGCCTCCTCTCTTTTCACCCCCTAATTAGGCATTTCTGACTGCAAAACTCATCTTCTGCACTTTTATCAGCAGCTCACCAAGGAAGTGAGTAGAAAATGCCACCATACACAGAAGAGTTGTTTAAAAGACTATCCAGATTCTGGGCTGTGCTAACCAGCTCAGATTTAGACTATAATGCACAGAGAAGAGACTATAAACAAGAAATGCCCACAGATAATGAAAAGCACCAACTCCTTTGCTCTTCATTGTGGAACTTGGAAATACTTGCTCCTATGCAATGTTTAGGTCACATTTTAATTGAAAGTGCTGATGCACGGCTAACACTTTAATTTAAGTAATGGGGAACCGAGTTCATGCTGCTTTTGTGGCAGCCACTGTAATTACTGAGGTTGTGACTTCAGTTCAGTTTGTCATCTTCATTTTAGCAAGATCAAGAAAAGGAGCAGGGGAGCAGCATTTTGCTTTGACAGCTTTCAGAACAGGCCTGTTGCCAAGAAGCTCCTCTGGTGCAAAACTCAGGCAGCTTAGCCGGCTGGCCCCAACCCACAAGAGCTTGTGACTCCAGCAATTTTTCCAAAGCCACTTGAGTGCTTCTGCTCAGTCCCTCCTCAAACCAGCTCACCACTCCCCCTTCCCCCCTGACACTACCCACTAACTTGGAATTTGTAACCTAGGACAAAGATTAGCTTTGTTCCCCTAAACACAGCTCCTGATCGCCAAAGATTGTGAGAAGTCCAGCAAGGAGCTTGGGTGTTCTAAGTTTTATTCCTGAAGCAGTTTTAACTGCTCAGAAATCCCTCTGGTACAAATGGACTGGGGGTTGAGTTTACAAGTTTAGAAGCAATTTACTATTCCTCTAGCAGAATTACATCCTACCTTCCAAAGTCAGTGTCTTTCAACCCCTTTTCGAGCAATTACTCATCTTCTTGCTTCACAAACAGTTATATATAGAATAAATACGCCAGTTTCCATTTTAGTAAGGGACTTCAACCCCATCCTGCCAAGCCCTTCTCATGTTACCACTCAGCTGGGAAGCAACAGACTCAGTCACCTGAAGTGGCTGTCTGGAATTGCAGCAGAGGTTGGCCAGGCCTTGGGTCCCCTCCTGCGTCTGCCTTTTCCAGAGTTCGAGTTACAGTTGTGTCATTCAAGTGTATAAATAAAAAAAAAGAAAAATCAAGAAAACATGGCCAGGCTTGTTAAGTTCCAGTCAGGCAAGTGAAGCTGTCAGTTTTGCTGACATCTGTTTCTGGACTTGGCCAAGGTAATGCATAGGGCACCCACACAGGCCTGGCAAAGGTGACCTGAAGGTCAGCAATAAACCCTGTGGTTTGTACAACCTACCCAGAAGACCTCTGTTCTCTCTTCAAGAGAGCCTGGCCACTGATAGGTACAGTCCAAAGCCAACCCTCTGCCCATCAGACAAGTGACTTGGCTGGAGAACAGACTCCCATCCCATAGCATCCCTGTCTTACACATCTCCACAGAGCTGCCATGAAGCCCAGGCAGTGCTACCAAGCAGCTGTTCCAGCGGCCACAAGGGAACCACTGTTCCTCCCAGGTAGCTTGAGGCCAAAGTTGGGCTGTTTTCTGCCTAATTGGGAGCATTTCCAGGTGGTTGGATGAACCAGACTAGACCAGGCTTTGGCACACATATGCTTGCTTTGCTTAGGATAGAAGCAAAGTGAAGATCAATCTTCCCACTTACAAAGCAAGAAAGAAAATCTTTCATGACTTGTCAAGAAAAATAACTTTATTCTAACTAAAAAGTGTTCTACTGGTTTCTACCACAACCTTCATTCTCACATGCCTGCAACTGACTGGATGCAAAGCCCTAAGCCCTGATGTATCACTTCCTTCTGTACATCCCATTGCCAAACTAAAAGCTGCAGTGCTGTTAGCAGAGCAGCACTATCACACCATAAGCAGTCTTGCGTGGAAAACCAAGCGTGTCGTATGATGGCAGAAGGTAACCTCTGCAGAACACTAGCCTTTCTGCAACATTCTCTTACCCCCACTTGGGAACTTAAGCAAGCAGGGACATGAAAAAGTATTTAAAAGCTGAGCCCTTGTAGTGCTACCTGGCATGTATTGCTAGACATCCAAGGAAGTGTGTGGCTGGCATGAATAAAGCTTTTAGGGGCTGCATGCACATGAGGAAGCCATTCATGAGGAAGTCCCGTGGGGGAAAAAAAACAAACCCACAGGTGCTTTCATAGCCAGGAGTCTAACAACCCTCTCCCCATCCTCAGACTATAATTTGTATAACACAGGTTTGCTGGACAGAGATGCACCATAGTGTCACATGGAGATGCTGTTCTTTCCACAGGAGAGAATCAAGTAATTCGTTGCCAAAATACTGACAAATTAGAAAATTGCTGCAACTGGCATTTCAGAGTGCCTTGTTAGGAAATAAGACTCTCATCTTCACTTGGCTGACATTGTCCATATAAATGATGAGCAATGCCTTGAGTTGGTAATGGACACCACCTTCTGTTGGCTGTGACTATACAAGGACATCAAACACAAAAAACCCCACAAAGTCATTTAGGTTGTTTTTTTTTAGCTACAGTTCCACTTCCAAAATGCCACTGCAGATTAAAACCCTGTTTATTCAAGTCCATTTAAAAAAAAAAAAAACCAAACCAATCTTCCACATCGATTTTATCATTCTAAGCTGCAATAACAAGACTTCAGAAGTGTCCTGAAGGTAAAGAGGAAGAAACTAAAAGTGGGAAGTCAGGGTTGTTATTAGGAATGGTTGTATAAAGCCATAGTAACCACTCTTGCTCCATGACACCATGCTCACTTCCAAGTACCGCGTAAGCTCTGTTCCAAATGAGTATGAACACTCCTGAGATAACACAGATGACAAATTGAATAATCACTACACCCTCCCCCAGCTCAGTAAGTGAGGATAGATTTTAAAAGCCACCACATCAAACCATGTATCCTTCCAAGCTTCCAGTCAACCTCATCCCCAAAGTGCAAGAAGCAGGTGCGAGTCTCCTCCAAACGCAGCAAAGCCTGCTTGGCTGTAACATCCTGGAGCCTGAGATTTTCCCAAGCACAGGTGATGCTGAGATGAGAGAAGCAAAGAAGTGCAACTTCACAGGAGGCAGCACACACTCCTTTGAAGCCTCCTCGCCACCTTGCTTCTGCTGTCCAAGCTAAATAATCCAAGTGGGGAACACACCAAAGCAGCCTTTTCCATGACGTGCTCAGTGCCCAGCAGTGCTTGAAGCAGGGACACCTGAAATCCCCTGGCTGGAGTGGGGATTCTTCCTTTCAGCCACCACTTACAAAGCTTTGCCTCAGGCAGCAGCAAGCTCTGTCCCCTCGGCCAGCCTGTGATGGAATGCTGTTCCGCGAGATGCACACCACAAGATGGCAGGATACACAGCCCAATTTGTATCGGGGTGGGGAGGGGGGAGAATGAAGCATTATTTTTTAGGGATACTTCTTAAGATATAATATCAGATCAATATCCTCATCCTTCACTATTGGCAAGGTAAGTCTCCTGTGTTCAAAGCGGAGTCTGAGCCTGCAGCACACGTGGAACTGGGAGCTGGGGCTGTCGCAATGGCAGGGCTGGACGGGCAGGTGAACTGCACCATCCCTTCCCCCACCACAAGACAAAAGAAGGAAAAAAATAGTGTAATGGAAAGGTACAATACTCAGCTTGCCCTGAAGCCCTGTATAACATTCCTGTTGTGTTCAATGCAGGAACCAATTACCATATTAATGACACTTGGCTACAAAAATAGCACTTTATGGTTTTCAATGTTATACCCATGTCGATAACTCAATACAACACCCTGTAGGTTCTGTTGCTGTTATGAAATCAGTTGTATTTCAGAACAAGAATGATATTATAGCAGCCCCTACAGCATTTTCTCTTGCAAGTCCTGAAGGCAAGTCTAGTTTTCCCTTTCTTAAAACATTCTAGGCTGACACAACAGTGACTTACCCAAGAAGGACAGAGCACTGGAACAAGAATAAAACCAGCTTTTCTGGCTCCCTAGAAAATCCAGGGCTTTACTAAGCTACCAGTATACTTACTTGGCTCACAAATTTTCCCACAAGAACCAGGAATTAGAATTGCTCAACATCCTATTTTATATAGTCCATCATCTGCAGGTGTCACAGAAAGTTCAAGTTTGATGCTCACCACAAATGTGTTCATTGACAGAACAGCAGCTGTGCTTGCAGCACTGGGGAGAATCCTGCACAGCCAGGGAATACAGGGATTGCTGACCCCCCAAACAGCAGTGCAGCCACTCGCTACCTGTCAGTGTCTCTGAAAGCCTGCATTAAAGGGCTACTTTCAACTCACAGCTCTGCTACAGGACAAGGAATGTCCTGGATACTGAGTGCCAGGCTCTGCCACACCCCACACCAGCTTGTCCACATCTGTAGGAAGAGCTGTCAAGTGATGCTGCAAAGGACCCTGTGCTATTTATTAATTATTTATTTGAAGTTTTATGCATATGCCATTGCAGCTTAGTTCAAAACCCTTGTTTACCGGCTCCCCACTGTCACACATAGGAGGAGGTGGATTTTGTTCCCTTTGATTTCAAGGCCCATCCTGAAAGCTCATTACAAAAGATTCCTGATAACCTTTTCATTGCTCCTGCATTTTGATTTCTGCAGTACACACTACAAGAGTGTAGTGAAATTCAATTCCTTTTCTTTGTTTTAAAAAAAAAAAAAGAAGCCCCAGAAGGACTGCTGCAGTATGCCATTAAGACATTAATAAAAATCCTCTGCAGGCTGAAGTCTTTCACAGAAATTTTGCCAGAGTTGCTTTGAAATTATAATAGTAAACTGCTGTTTCCCAAAAAGCAAACAGTTTACCTAGACTGGGTAATTATGTGACATCTGGCTGAACAGCAGGGCTACCTGGGTGAGACCTCAGATCCATGGGCACCTTCACTAATTATTTCATGAAGGAGAAAAGCACATTATTGAGTAACAACTACCCCAGGATTAGCCATGTTGGCTTTTCAGACACAGCCAAATGGCTCTGGGCAGTATCAGTGACAGTACTGCAAATGTCAGGGTCCACTGCAGAGACTAAAAGAGCAGCTTTCAGAGCTTAAGATAGCATTTGCCCCAGCCACGGTGGCGGTACATGAAGTACAACACACTAACACAGCAGTTCCAGCCTCTGTTCTGTCTTTGAAGCATGCTGGTAGAAAAGCAGTTATCTGGAAAAGATGACTTAGCTGAGCTAGAACACCATTTAGCGATGGTGACATGCCCTGTGTTTAGGGCAGGGATTCACAGCACAGCATTACAGACAGTGGGACTGCAAGACACACAGTGCAGCACCAGGGCCAACTTGTGCAGCTACAAGCCATCGGCCTCACAATTGTCACTTAAATACCACTGTTATTAAAAGCTTCTGAACTGTTTTACAGAGCAACTGGAGACGGATCGTTAGGATGCCCAGTGCCAGGCAGCCTCAAGGTCATTTGCAATGTGGGAAAGCAGCAGTTGCGCAGCTCCCCCCGCGCTCCAGCCGCTGGCTGCACTGGGAGTCGGATAGTGCAGCACAGCCCGGGCAGGCAGGGCACGAACCTGTGGCAAGGGCCACTCGCTCCTTCCGCCCTGCCCAAGACCTACTGGCCACAGGCATTGCTCAGGCATCATTTTGAGCAGAGATTTCTTCTGTCTGTGAGGACAGGTCACACATCAGCAACTGCCAGACCCACCCTCCCTTCACCTCCCACACCAGTCACTCGCAATTCCCACTAGTGAGTGCCACGGCGTCTCTGGAGTGCGGGGTACTTTGGTGTTGGATAAAGCAGTTCTGTGAGCACTCCCAGAACTGGCACTGTCCCCACTTTCTCTTTGTGCATGCCACATCCACAGATAGAGCCAACATTTTATCTTTATGCCTTCACTTACCCATGTGAACAGAGTGGCTCTGAAGAAAGAAAAACTGAACCCAGCTTCTTCAGACAGCCCGTTCTCAAAGGTGAAACCTTTTAGCCTCACCCCTTCAACTTAAGGGAAGGGAAAACCAAACCAGGTTCAAGTTCCTCTCAGAGAGGAGACATTTTTCATGTGATGCAACCTTTAGTTCTAGCAGGATTGTGTTCAAGCCCCAGTGCTGTTAACACAGAAGGCTGAGAACATACCCACCCCCTGCAAGTATGTGTTGCAGCAACGACACGCTTATTTCATCCTCCTTCTTGAGGTGAGTAACCAACCCCGCCTTCCCAGAGCAGCTTGCACAAAGTCAAACACGGGTCTCCTGTTTAGTTACCTGGAGGTGCCACTCGATCCTGGTATTTGGGCTCAAATTCACTGACAGTGAGCAACATCACTTGGATGGTCCCGATGAATATACCTGCCAGGCAACCATAGAAGATGACATAGAAGAGGAGGATCTTAACTGCAAGAGAAAACAAACAAAGAGGAATCAAATCAAGCCCTTGTGGCAGTCACGTTTCAGGACAATACTTCCAACCTTTGCCACTTCCAAGGAAGAGCCCAGCACATGAAATTCAGACGTTGAAAAGACATCTATTTAACAGTGAGATCGTGCCCTGATGCAGACAGGAAACGTAAGGCGCTCCAGTTGTTTCAGTGGTGGGGAAGCATAAGCCCCTTAAAACTTAGAAATCCATGAATCAGGGTCTGGGCTTATAAAATATAAAGACTAAACCACGTTCCCCCACACCTTCAAGGATCCCTTGGCTGACCCAGCATTACCACCACAGGCCCTCACACTTGACACTGTCAGTGATCCAAGTACCCCACAGCAAGCATGGGTGTCCTTGAAGGACACTCGTTCCACACAGCTCTGGGGCTCAAACCTAATTCCAGGAGCAGTAACAGTAAATGTGTTTGCAAGCCACCATAAGGCCTGATCTCTTCTAGTAATTCAGGCCATCACCTCCAAAAAAAGACAACAGGAAAAGAGTTCAGGCCCAATTAACTTCAGTACTCCATCTCAAACGTAGGAAAGTACTCTCAAGATGTCAAAATACCGCACATTTACCAGCCTTGTGTGCCGACAAACGCACTCTGGCACCGCTCATGCCAATTAAAGAGTGAATTACATAACAATGAAAGATTGAATGTAGTTTCAGTCTAAAGGGAACGTCCAGAATAATCCTGTGGGGAGAAGAGTCAGGAGATGCAGCCCAGCTCGGAGTATCAGTTACCAGTTTACAGGGATTATCTGAACTGATTAACTGCAGGGTAACATGCTGTACTACGCACCACCAGGCCACCTACAAGAGTAGGCCAGCCCATGCCAAGCAGCTGTATTGCTCATCAGGCTGCAGGGACAGGCAGAGGCCAAAGACAACTTGAGAGCAAGCCTGCTTGATCCCAGACTGTCCTCACCTAATCACAAGTAAAACAGATGTAGTTTATTTGAAGGACTTGAAGTGATGAGCTACCAGAGACGAGGAGTAAGTAGTGGGTGGAAATATTCCTCCTCACTCCCCAGCTCCATCATAAAAAACCCCTGCATCATTAGAGAAGCCTCACAATGAAAGTTGGCAGTTCTGGTTGTTCTAAGTCTATGAAAGACAGGCAGGCAGGAGGGCCACCCAGAGAAACAGAGGGACACTGTCAGAAAGGCACTCCATCCTCTCGTCTTTCTCGCGTGCAGCAGAGGTAGCCAGGGCTGGAGGGCAGAGCTGGGTGCAGTAACGTGGTGCTCCAGGAGTTAAAGCACTCTTTGGTATCCAGGCAGCGTAAAGCAAATGGCCGTGACGTCAGGGACGTGTGGAAATTTTTTCCAGAGCACGGTCATAGGAGGTGCTGTTGTAACAAACCAAACACTAATGCTGTTGTCTGCAGCGTAATGCCTTTGAGTTTTGTAACATCAAAAGGCAAACGCTGGGAGGGAGGTAGCTTATTTAATCAGGTTCCCAGCCAGGATGCTCTAAACGCCAAAGACACCTTAAAAAGGTCAAAACCGCTCCAAGGTCTCAGAAAATACGCAGTGGGTCTAGAAATCGAGCACCACAGGGTTGAAGGAAAAAGCTTCTCGCAACAGGTAGGCTTATAACAGAAGAATGTGATCATCAGCCTGCAGATCGACTCAGTAAATGGAAATCAGTCCTAGGCGGATAGGTACGGGCACTCTGGGAGAAGGACCTGGTTCAGCCTCCGCGTTTGAAGCACTGCGCAGTTGCCTGGTGCCTCAGGAGCAGAAAATACCTCTCCATGCGCACCCACAACCCCATTCTGCTCACGTAAAGATACGGCAGAAGCCTGCTCTAGAGTCCGCCTGCCAGAGCTGCCGGCTCGGGATGTGGCACCTCCGGCCGATCCATTACAATAGGAGCTGAATTCAACATGGCAAAGGTGGCACCAGCTGTGGTTGGCAGCAACTGGAAGGCTGTCTACTTGCTCAAAGAAATTAAAAGCCTCTTTAAGCTAAACGCTATACAGCGCCCAATGAATAGATCATGAGCATTTATGAGGAATGCACACAGAGCCATTTCCTTCTTGCGGAGGTATTAAAAGTCAAATGATCCTTCTCAGCAGAGTAAAACTCGCTTAGTTTCATTTATCCAGAGAAAACAGAAAAAAAGAAAAAGCCTCTGTAACGTCTAAGGCAGATGAGAGCTGGGAGGTCAGGGTCCCCCGACGGCGATGCTCCCGGGCCGGGCCAGCCACAGGGAAAGGAAGGAGACCCAAGGACGAGGCGCCCTCGACAAGGTCGGCCCGACCCCGCCTCACCCCCGGACCCACCTGGAGCCGCACTCGGGGGGCAGCTCTCGCCGGCCCCCGCGGGACCCCCGCGGACACCGAGGGGAGAGGGCAGGAGGGCCCCGTCCCTGCCTCCCTCGCCCCGCGGGGACGCCCCGTCCCCAGCCCCCCCCCGCCCCGGCCGCAGCCCCGCCGCAGCCGGCGGAGGCGGAGCGCCCGGGCCGTGCTGCAGCGCCCGCCGCATCGCCGCCCCCCGGCCCCGCACTCACACCAGCTGCCCCCGGTGCGGCCCAGCAGCTCCTTCTTCTCCGAGTTCCAGATGAATTTCTTCCAGTTGCCGTCACCGTCCTTGGCCTTCCCGCGGGCCATGGCGAGCGGCGGGGTGGGCGAGCGGCGTGCAGCGATCTACAGCCCTCGGCGGGCGCAGCGGGCAGGACCCGGCCGGGCGGAGCGGCCCGGGAAGGTGCGGGTGGGTGCGCCCGCCCCGGTGGCGCCGGCCCGGCGGGGCAGAGCGGGGGAGGCGGCCGGGGGACGCGGGAGCGGCGGGGGGAGCGCGGCGGAGCGCACGGGGCACCAAGCAGCCCCGCTCCCCGCGCAGCGCCCCTTCATATACACCGCGGGCTCCGCCCTGCCCGCACCGCCGCCAATGCGGCTCCGCCGAGCGCTCCGCGGGCGGGGCCCGGGGCGGGCGGGGCGCGCTGGGGGCGCGCCGGCGGCGGGAGCGTCGAGGCGGGAGGGGGCGGGGGGCTGCGGCACCGGCACCGGGGGATGGATGGGTGCGGGTCTCCCGCCGCTCACCGGAGCTCCGGCCCGCCGGGCCGGGCAGGTGCGTGCGTGCGTGTGCCCGCGGGGACGCGCCTCCCTTGCCCGGCCGTAACTGCGGGCGCGCCTGTGCGCGCGCCCGCACACCTGTGCGCGCGCCGGGCCGCACACGTGCCCGCCCGTTCCCGGTATTCCCGCCCCGGCCGCTCCCTGCGGGTCCCTGCTCCCCGCAGCGGAGCCGATCGGCCGGGCTCTGCTGAGCACCGTCCCTCTCTCTCTCCCCTGCTCCCGCCCCTGGCGCCCCTCTCCGCCGGCCCCGCCACGCTCCGGCGGGCTCACGTGTAACGCGGCTGCGGAATAATGAGCGCGAACGGCGCTCCCGGCCCGGCCCCGCGCTCCGCCGCCCGCGCCCCGGGAGCACCAGCCGGGAGGGGCGGGCAGGGGCTCCCCGGGGCAGTGGGACCTGCCCGTCCCCTGTGGCGGGACGGACACGACTCACACACGCGACAGCCGCCGCCCTTGCGGGGTGACCTTCAGGGCGCTGCACAAACGCCACTGCCGCCTCCGGCGCGGGGGACACCCAGCCCCGGCAGTGCACCCCTGGCCCGGCCGGGTGGGGTTGGGGGGCTCTCTGCCGGGACACCTCTGTGATCACAGGTAACCGATGTGCTTTGGACTCCTGGTACCATTACAGGACAGTTAAATTAAATCTGTACATCCAAGCCTGCTTGGGTTTACCTCTGAACTTCCTTTCGGGTTGCAATATTGTATTCCACGTATTTTCTTGCCCTTAAGCTGCTGATACATTCTCTGAACTTTAGCTCCATATTGCTTTTTTCCCCCATAAGGTCTGGAATCGCGATGAATCCACATAAGATGAGCCTTTCCACGGTACTACCTAGTAGGTGCATATTCTGACAGCTGCCTGTGAGAATGACCTAGCCTGCAATCAAGGACCACCCAAACTTAAAACTCTTCTTAGGTCTCAAGAGGAAGTGGTCTGGCCACCAGGGTGGAATACCCTTCCTAAGCCATTAAAGCTGGCATTTCGGGGACAAGTCATAACGGGGCGCCTTTCTCCAAGTGATCCATGGCTACAACCCTAACCAGCCCCTGAAGCAACGGAGGGACCTGCTTTTTTAGACCCTCATCCTTACTTTGCTGGAGCTGCTCTAGGTCCAGACAGGCCAGATACCCTCAAGCTCACACCATCCATGGCAGCGGCTGAGGATGGCTTCCTTAGCCTTAGATGTGCAACCAGACTTCTCAAAGCTGTGAAGACTTGTGGTTTAGACATACACAGAGGCTGTGTGCCTCGAAGGCTGTGTGTGTTTAACTGGGAGTGCCTGGTTTGGTGAATGCACCATGATACATCATACATGATCAAAGGCAGCCAGGTGTGCCACGTGGATTTTCATCCTGGGTTAGGAGAATCAGCTCTCAGTGGTGTTTATGTGATGGGAAAGAGCTGGAGAGCCACGGGGAAGGGGATAATTGGAATCTCTCTTTTCTCCTTGGTGTCTGGTCAGAGCTGGTCTTTTAAAGGATCCTGGTGATGGTGGTTGATAACAAAAGCAAACACAGACAGCAGTACCTGATACCTAAGAGAACATCATCTACGCTGCAGGGAGGGCAGTATCAGTTACAACTTAAGGCAGCTGTGATTACAATCAAGCCAATAAATACACAAGCACTGCTGAAGGAAAAAACACCCGGTTTTGACTCCCCAGACCACAGTGCAGTTGCTGCTCTTACCAGCTAGTCTGTTCCTCTCAGCTGCTGGGCTGCAAATCTGCAGTGCCAACGGAGGAGCTGAACCAACTTTCTTTCTACTGCCCTGAGTGCATTTATAGCCCAGGTATGCCACCCTACAAAGGACAGCAGTTTTGGAATTATGCATGGGTATGTGATGGTGTCACCCAAGCATGAAATCTGCTCACCAGACAGCCTGCCCTGCAATGCTATGTCTCGTGTTATCCACGGGCCAGGGCCCAGTTCATCTGCTCTGTGGAAGGAGTAGCACATGAGTTAGATCAGGGCACATGCAACAGCAGCAGTCAGTGGAGGCCTCTCCTTCTTGCCTTCTGCCTGAGCAAAAGGGACATCCAAAACAAAACAGGTGTTGGACATTCAGGGAGGTTCAAGGTGATACTGAAATCAGGGAAGATTTGAGTGGGGATACACTCTAGCACAGCATTATTTCCTATGACCACAGAGAATGAGTTTGTAGGAAGCAACTAGAGAATATCTAAAGAACTGTATCGCAATTACACAGTAAATGGCCACCCAGAAACACGATCTTCTCTGAGCACATGCACACCATGGCTATGAGCTCCAGTGCTGCTGGTGGAAGCTGAGCTGCAGGAGCTCCTGGCTTCATCACTATTTGTTCAAGGATCACCAGGAAACTCCCTCCTCTTCCTGCAAGCACCTCTATTTCTGCATAAATACACAGACATGTCCTGGTGGGTTGGTGGCAGCCAGAAGTATCAAATCCCTGTCACTGCACAGGCTGGGGCATGCAGGATGTACAATGGGCAAAATGCCCTTCATGAGGGCTGCAAACCATTCCTGACAACCTTTTACAAAACTGAAGACTCTGTCCTATGCATGCTCAGGACATGCACTTTACTTGATGGCTGTGAATTATCCTCTCAGAATGAGCAGAACTAATAGGCAATGAGGTGCCAAATTTTATTCAAATTTACTGTTTGTTTGGCTGCTCAGATATCAATCAGGCAGTCTCTAAGGCCACCACCGAATGATCTGATTTTTTAAAGCGATAAGGGCCTGAGGCAATGTTGGAAACTGCCAAGTACAAAATGTGCAAAGCAATGCATGTCCAGATTAGCCACAGGACGAAGGATGGGGTTAGGGAAAGCTGTGCACGGACACCTAGGAAGGAACAACCTACAGGATGGAAGTTGCTAAGTGTTTATCTTACTGCCTCGAACATAGCCATCAAAGAGATTTCCTGCTTCCTTTCCATCTCCTGCCTTGTAGGACTGGAAGAAATCACCTAGAGCAAGGAAAGGTGTCTCACTATGGGGCAGGAGGATGGACAATTATTTCTAATGTAGCAGCGAAAGAGAAATGGCCAATATAGAGCAAAGGAAGGCTTTGTTTGGCTTGATTTCTGCCCCTTAGTGCCATTTT
Organism: Parus major; assembly: GCF_001522545.3. Classification (NCBI taxonomy): domain Eukaryota; kingdom Metazoa; phylum Chordata; class Aves; order Passeriformes; family Paridae; genus Parus; species Parus major. Next base: position 93,324,514 of record NC_031768.1, read on the forward strand.
TGGGGGGGAGAGGAGACTTTGCTGCTGATGGTCACACACAGAAACTTTGGGCAATGTGTGATCTAGAAACATCTCTGAAGGTGGCTGTGAGTGATGCTGTGATGAACAGCAGGAGAGAGGCATGGCCAGGGCAGGGAGCAGCTCAGGCTGTGGGACCAAATACAAGTTACAAGGTGCAAAATGGCCTCAAGTTGTTACTATTCCACGGGCTGCCACTGCAAACAAATGGGGATGGGCAGGCTTGGAGTGTGCCCAGGAGCTGGGAAAGGGCAGCTGCTTGGCACCAAGCCTGCATCACACACAACAGGTGAGAGAGGACGAGGAACTGAACCACAGTCCTCAGACTGCCATCAAGATGCCAGATGACAAACAGCCACTTGATAGCCCTCTGGGGGGCTTGAGGGGGAGAGTAGTGACCCTCAAGAATGGCCCTCAGGGTTTCAGCAAAGCATGTTCAGTCCTCATGCCAGCTTTTTGGTCCTGCAGGACACTGCCTTGGGATTGTCCTCCAATTTTCTGCCTGGGAGGTTCAGGAGAAAAAAAACCCATTCAGGGGCTGCTACACGTAGCACTGGCTCAAGCAGGGTATGTTGTCTCCCAGGACAAAACTGGCTTTCAAGTCTTCCTCCTTCCTCTTCTTGTCCCTCTTACAGGTGTGGGGTCACGAGTGATTAGATTTACAGACATATCCAGTTGGTTCTCTGAGCACAATGACTGCACAATTTAAACAGATTAACTGTATATAGCTGTGCAAGGTGAGGTAACTGAAGTCAAGGCTTCATGAACCTGTAGGCCCTGAGAAAGTAAATATATGTAGAAATAACCTCCCCCCAAATTCAGACATGGGGATGTTTTAGTTATGATTGGGGTGCTTGCACAGCTCACCCTTGGGAAAATGAGGTGTAGGATAACAGTTGATAAAACAGATAACTGACTCTAAAGAGCAATTATAGATGGAAAACCCGAAAGTGTCTGAGGCAAACACTTTGAGGCAAAAATTTGCCCCAAACTTCTTTTGCTGAAGAAGAAAACAAACACCAGACCTCAGCTGATCAAGCTAAGGAGGATGGCATCCTTTAGCTGGATTAAATGGTAACCAGGGAATGACAAAGACAATTTTGAGACAAATAATGAGTTGGTTGGAAAGACTACATAAAAGAAAAATAAAAACCGGTAACAGAGCAGGGAGAGGCCTCAGACTGTCAGAATCCAGTCTGGCACATCACAGCTTCTGTGGAGGTCAGATGCAGCAGCTCCCCATCCATGTGACACCACCAGCAGCATCCAGCACATGGTCTGGGTGCCTGCACCGTGGGGTGCAGCATGTGGGACTCACAATCTGGGAGGAGCTGTGACCTGCAGGTGTCCCTTGCCACCAGCAGGTGCATTAGCTGATTGCAGGGAGTGGCATGGGCACCCCCAGAGCTGGAGCTGGCCACAGCTCCAGTTGGAGCAGGACATAACTGGGGAGACCTGTGCTCCAAGAAGTGACCCCCAGGCCAATGAGAGAGGGGTTGGTGTCCTTGTGTCTGGAGATTAGTTACAAAAGTGTGTTTAGGAACCAGCAGAAATTTATAAGTGTTTTCTATGTGTCTAACCTAGAGGTTGAACTGCTGTATTGCTGACAGAGACCCTGAATGTATAATTCACGGATTGTCCATTAATTACATTCCTTTAGAAATCAATAAATCATTTCAGTCCTGATTTGGTTTAGCTTACATGAGCTGAGCCACTTCTCCCTGACACAATGACCAGCTGATGTAGGCTTTTGTCTACAGTTTGTGCAGTCATGGTGGGAGAAGGCCTAAATGCTCAGTGATAGAAAAAAAAGATCCATTTCATGTTGAACTGGTGACTACATGCGGAACAAAGGAAGGGTTTTGGGGTGGACTGGATGGCAGGTGAAGACAGAAAAGCGGGATGCAATAGAGACAATGTGATGTGTGTCTGGTATTTGAAAACTGGGATAAATACTTCTAGTGGACAGTATAGAGTTCTGGTGATTGCTGCAGTGAAACCTGCCAGCTACCAACACTGCTCTGATGGAGACAAAGGCAGCTTGGGAAGGCAGAAGTCACATCATATTGCCAGAATTTTGCTTTTTGGCTTATACAGAAAAAATTACTGATCTCACAGAAAACAATATGAAAATATGGTCTTGCATGAAATCTACCCTGTTTTCCATGGCACATCTGGAAGTGATCACCACACAGGGAAGCAGCATTAGGCTGGAACTAGCTATGAAGCTACAAGAACACGTGTTTTGTGATAATGGGCACCTGGAACCTTATTGGAGCAGTAGCCAGCTTCCTGGTATGCAGCCACCAAGCTCAGGCAGCTACATGAGCTCCTGATGCAGCCAGCAGCTGCAAGTCGGAGGCACTGATACAGCTTCACCCCTGCTGGTGCAAAAAAATTGTCCCCATTTGGCTCCTACTGGATATAGGAGCACTGTCCCCATCACAGCAGGCAGCCAGCACTTTCCTGTTGAGGCAGTGAGATCACAGGACTTCATTCTCCACTTGCCTGACCAGAATCCCCTGTATGGGATTTCTGATGAAGGTTTTATTTGGGCACCAGCCTGCTTGTCTGCTCCAGTTAGAGCTCTGCTGTCTCCAGCGCCAGCCAGCCCGGGACATCCAGCAGGAAACCAAGTTAAAGAACAAGAACTAAATAAACTCCAAAACTATTTTGAGGCCTTCTCTAAAAGAAAAAGAAAAACAAAATTTCTAAAAAGAAAAACAAAATCAGAGTGGAAAAACATTTCTATTTTGAGCCATCAGGAGCAAGACTTATCTTAGCAGCCCCACACAGGAGCTGGCAATGGGAATGGTAAGTTAAGGTTCAATTTGTTCCTAAACATGAGTGGGATGGTACATGATTTACAATGCTTGCCAGAGGCCTTTCTCCTTCTCCTCATGGGAGGTCTTTTCCCTGACACTATTTACAGATGTATGTGGTAATTTTAAAGATTACTCCAGCATTTTCCACACTAAAACTTCTTAGCAGGTGAAGATGGACGTCTCTGCAAACCAGCGAGCCTGCTGCCCACTGTGGGCTTCTTGGTGGACTTTGATTTGCCTTGGGTTGTCTGGTTCCACTGTGACATCCTGCAGTGACCAGCACTGCACCCTCACTTGAAGTGGCACGTGACATGTTAAACACATTTTCTCTGGAGAACCCTCTACAGCCCTGGACATCCAATTATTATGACCAAAGAAATCATGCAGCTGTGATGGAAACTGTCCGCCTTCTTTTCCCTCGCATGAATTTGGTGCTGTGGTAACCACTTTGGAGTCTGAAATTCCCTTTTCTCTTTTAGCTGGTCCTGTGTGCTGCAGCACACTACACAGCTTGAGAGGCATTATCATGCAGGCCAAAGGGGGCAGACACATCCAACAGGTGTTTAAAAAGCACTTTTCTCATTATAATTATCATATAATATTTTTATTATAATTATTAGGAGTTAATAACCTGACCTATGTAAATGATTAAAAAAGCTGTATGAGCCTCAGCATGTGTTTTTAGATGCTTGTATACCATGGAAAATCTGCTTTGCCTTTGTGCTCAGATGGCCAGGATATGTTTGACATGGACATTTGCACCAGAACTGTGTCAAAGTGAATCCATCCTACAACAGCATGATGGGACCTGGGCACTTGTGTCACTGGTGCCCACAGATTGATCAGGCATTTCTCAGAATCTCTCACTTCTGGCTAAATAAGACACCACAAGTGATGGCCACAGGGAAGTGAACACCGTGAGCCAGCAGCTCCACTGTGTTTGCCCTAACAATGGGACAGGACAGTGCTGTGATGCTGCTGTTATTGACATAAGGCAATACCTTTGTTTTCCCCTTATTTAAACCCTATTTATCAGCTGAATAACACAAATCCTTGGAGGATATAATCGTGACAAGACCTCCAAGTCAGCTAGTTTTGAGTTGCACTTTTTCTCTCATGGGAAGCATCCCCAAAATACCAACATGCAAATATGTTCTTCTGCATGTTAAAAGAATTCCCCAGGCAACCAGGACCAGGAACTGAATAGAAATTCCATTTTCTCCCCACCCATATTTCCTTTTGGAAAAGCAGTCACTATTGGTAATCAAAGATTAGCTACCATCGCCTGATATTCAAAGCACTTCACAAATGAACACCCCTTACCAAAATGTTCTTAACTAACCAGTTTTGTTACAAGCTAATTTTGATGACTGCAAGCACATAAGACTGGCAACACCTGGAACACACCAAAGGTCCATTTAACCCAGTGTGTCTTCTCCAGCTGTGGTCAGTACCAAATATTTAGAAAAAGAGCCCAAGAACAGAGCCCAAGTACACAGTGACCGGTGTGACCTCCCAGGTGCCAGCAGTCTGCCACCTAGGGATTTCCCAAGCCAGGGAGTACTCTGGCAGCTAAGTAAACTGGGCGTAGTCCCCAGCCTAATCTGTGGCTCACTTTGGAGAAGCAGTTTGTATCCGGCTCCTTGCACCTCACCCTCCAGCCTAATGGTGCGACTGCAGCCCCTGCAAGTTCACCTGGGTGAGCTTTGGAGGCCAGCAGGGGTGCAGGGGTGATGGAAGTGCCACCACAGCCACACCCTGCACAGAAAGAGCCAGCAGTGGCTGCCACTGGTGCGTTTCACCAGCAAGAGGGTTCAAAGCTGTCCCTGGTCTGTCTAAGTCACCATTAGCCTCAGGGAGCACACGGATCAGCCTCCCCACGGGGTGTGCAGCTACAGGTGAACCATAAACCTTGGTGGACACACGGTAATTCACCTGATGAGGGAGGTACCTGTCTTACTGTCACGTTGCTATTTGAGCACCCACGTGTCAACACCACTAGAAAACAAACAGCAGCCTACAGCACAGGAGTGCACAAAGAGAAGCTTTCTCCTTCAGATGCAGCCTTCTAGCACATGGGAATTGTCTCTCATTTTTCCAGCGAAATGACCGGCTGAGGTGGCCTTTGTGTCACCTGTGGTGACTCACCGACTCACAGTCTGTGCTTGCCACACGAGGCTTGCCACATGGAAGGACGCATTCTGCTAGGCACATACTTAATTTATAAGCGCTAATTAATCACATAATGGATTAGATAGCAAAGTCCCTGGTCTATATTATGTTCAAAATGCCATCTGGAAATAGGCTGGTGTGGTTAGGAAGATGGTTGCTCTCTTAAACTTGATACCTTTGTAAGAGAATCTGTCCCAGCATTATTGATGAGGCAGAACTGTACAATAAAGATGTGTATTTTATTCTTCAGGAGAGTGCTTTTGAGATGGCAAACATTTGGTCATTGGGAAGGCTGATCAGTGTGTTTCATTCCCATGGCAAGCAGTGGGATGAATATCCTGTTATAAATGTAAAGCAAATAGTTTACTCAAAGAGCTTTAAATGTCATCAGTCTCTTAGAAAATGCATGTCAGTAGTGCTCATGTGACTCTGAAAGCAGTGTGGCTGTTTAATGTAACTTTTGCCTCCACTTAGGCCCACTGGGTGCCTATGAGTGAGAGCAGCTGTCTTTATCCTGACAGCCCTGTTCAGGTCAGGGAGGCTCTGACCCGCCTCTGAACTGGCAGTCTGAAGCACTGGACAGATACTGCTGTTTCAGTTCTTCCACGTTTATCTCAGGGATCAGGTTTCCAGGAATCTGCTGCAGTTGAATTCCCCATATGAAATGGCACAGGAAAGTCACCCACATCAGGCACTGAACAGATCTGCAAATTCCCTTCTCCCCCCTTGACTTCCAGGCTTTACACTGAAGAGTAAATGCTCGCCCATTGCTCTGGCCCCATTTCTGGTCGGTGCGTGTGGGACACGGGGAGCTGGTGGTAGAAGGAAGAGCAAAGCCAGTGTTTTGCCACCTCAGATATGGCTCCATGCAGGTGACAGCACTGTCCCTGCCAGCTGGCAGGTGTCTGGAGAGGCTGCAGCTGGGAGCCTTGCACAGAGCCACGAGCAGCTGCCCAGAGCCTGCCACACTTATGAGAGAGGGCTGTGCATGCCTGGCCCCATGCCTCCGACAGAGCAAAGTGCTTTCTAGGCATTGGGGAACTGGCTCTGGCAGCAGCACCCTTCTAAGGCAGGGAAGTCCCCATTTCATCAGTGGGAGAAACTGTGGGTTTACCTACATGGAGATGCTCCAGAAACCTAATTTGAATGAATTTCACAAGGGATGAAACTTTTAAAACTTATTTAAATCACATTAAAGCCACATGTGGGCATTTTAGCTTAAGAAGAACATTTGATTTAGCCCACCCTTATTAAAGGTGTCCACTTTAATGCAGGTGACTCACCTACTTAAAATCCATGCCTCTAGATAACTTAGATGACTTTTCCCCTCCATTTTCTTTTATAAAGAAGCCATTCAAGAGAGAGAAGGGTCTTGAATTGGGATTATCTAAAATAAGTGTCAGGAGCAGAAGTGGGGGAGACCAGACATACACAAGTACTCAGGGAAGAAGCTTTTCTCTCCACATCTACCACTGCAGGAGTTGTTTTCTGCAGATCTAGCACTCTTTTTCTACCCTTTCCACATCAGGCTTTGCAACAGACCCAAACAGGAGAGGCAAGATGGGAAGAGCAAGATAGTGATTGTCTTGTCTGGCTCCAAGCAACACTGTGCAGAAAATTCATGAAAATGCCACAGTCCTTTGAGTCTGCAGTCTAGGGATCATTTATTATGCCCTTCCAGCACAACACAGACAGTATAATTTCATTCCATTACTTCTTCAGTCTGCCTGATAGTTTATCTTTGGCTGAAACATAAAGTCAGGTATTTGCAGCAGTCAAATTTTCCAGGCATTTTGCTGGATACATGTTTTCCATTGAAATCAATTTTGCTTTTAGAAAACTACTCTTTTATAATCTTTTTCCCTCTGACAGACATACCTTTCTGTGCAAAATCATAGTCCTGCCTTCTTGGGGATGCAGCTTTGGTCTGTAAACAGTTTAAAAAAACCAAAAGGGTGAACACCGTTATTTTTTCAGGGGGGGCTGAAATTATTACACCAGAATGAATGCAAATATCTCTTAACCTCAAATACCTTTCTCTTATTGTCACTACTATGCTTAGGTTCTTGAGGACATAGGGTGAGTACTTTTCTTTATCTCAAAGTGTCAGCAAAGCCTGCAAGGTTTGCAGGGTGGTCCCAGCCTCAGGCACACCACAGGAGCCAAAAGGAGGATCTGGTGGGCAGCTTCAAGGTTTCTTCATATATAACCCACAGATTTAGCCTTTTCTGTTCCCTCACCCAAATGGCAGCATGAAGCTGTGAACTGCAGAGAGATGCAGACACACATTGAAATAAACCATAAAAATGAGCAAGACAGAAAAATGGAGACTAGCCTCTCTAGGGTAGGTAATTCACTCTTGAATATTTCAGTCTTAATTCAAGACTTATTTAAGTCTCAAATATAAGACCACCCTCTCTGTGCTGCACTGTCTCAGCATTCTGGGATCATCAATAATGCTCAGAACACGTGAGCAGTTTCCAGTGTTGGATCTTAACGTGATACTAAGGACAAGAGTCACTACTTCTTACCTCTTCCTAAGGCACAAAGCAAGAGATGGGAAAAGTGACTTGTCTTTGCTCACAATGGACAGATATTTACCAGGGCACTGGAGACAGCAATCACAAGTCAAATTACAGTGACAGTGTGTTTGGACCATGACTCATGGGCCTATCTGGCCAAAGCCAGGGGTCCGCAGCAGAACTGGGCACAGTTGTCAGATAAAGGTCTACAGACATGTTCTTCTCTTGTAACATTCACAGACACCCACCCATCCTGCCTTTTTACTGCCAGAACCCCTGGGGCCTTGACTTTTCCTTAGGCTGCCAGTCCTCCATCTGGAAAACTACAGTGCTCTGACAAGCCCTGTAGAAACAAAGTTTGAGTTATTAACTCATCAGGGACTTGTGCCCAGGCCCTTCTTACAGTACCCTTACATGAAGCTGAATAACACAGTGTATTCAACTGAGTCTATGACAAATGCATTTGTTTTCCTAACTTTCTCACTTGCCACAGGAAAAAATTGAAATTGTTGTTTCTGAGAAAATGAGTTTTAGCTTTTCTCATTAGGTTTTCATGATCTCTAGTGCACAGATTAGGAGGAAAGGACTTTCAGCAATTTTGGCTGAAAGTAAAATGACTAAAAGGCAAAACTCAGGAGAGAAGGCTTCAGGAGAGAAGGCTTCAGGAGAGAAGGTCCAGGGAAGTTTCCATCCTCCTTCTATCACTCTTGACTTCATGAGGAGTTTAAAAATGGCAAAAAAAAAATGACAGAACCAGACAAATCCTTACCCAGGTAGTGGAATGGGCTGTTCAGGTCAGATGCTGTGACTCACACAGGCTGATCTACTGTAAATAACCAACTGAAAAATTAAGGGCTTATCTGTACTGAAGTGTCACTTTTAGCTTGGTTACACCAATTTAGATCACTGGGGTGAACTTTATGTGACACTAGAGCTGTGAAATCTCCCACGGCCTGAGGCAGATGACATATCCTGGGGCATCATGCATACACACCATTGGACCTAAAGGACCATCCACTCTTCTCCAAGCCACTGCACCTTCCACTGAACTGTGACTGTATGCTGGAATTGAAATAAGCTGAGGTGAATGCACTCTTGAGCACATGGATGCAGTATCCTGGATCAGAGGCAGGTCAGAAGCCTCTCATGTGTCCTCCTCAAGCCTGAACTTTGCACTAGATGTATGCCTCTCCTAGGAGCTGCACCAAGGACACCAGACTACTGCTGGAGCCACAGCCAGGCTGGACTGCACGCCCTTATCATCCCTGCACTGCATGATCTGTGTGAGGTGGGGCTCATGTCTACAGCAGTGAAAGCCACAGAGAAGAGCACCTCAAAAGGAAACTAGTTCTTGAGACAAGTATTTATTTTTTTAGGTTTTTTTTTTTGGCTGACATAACTGTGTCATTCAGAAGCTCTTTTTTTCACACTCTTATCCAGCTCAACTTCATGAGCAAAATAGTGAAATGTAGGCCACTGCTCTACAGAGCCAGGTAATCCTTTTTATTTGTGTGAGAGCAATCAAATATATACATCTGATCACAGGTAGAGAATGTTGCAGCCCATGGAAGCAGAACATGCCCATGGAAGCAGAACATGGGCATGTTGCAGCCCATGGAAGCAGAACAGCCCATGGAAGCAGAACATGCTTCATGGAGCTCTGCTTTCGGGGAGGTGTGACACATTCGCTTGTGTACAACCCAAATGTGGGCAGGGCTTTGGGAACTCGAAGTGAAAGTCACCCTCACACAGCTCCTGCATGGCCCTGCTCTGCAGCTTTGGGACACTGGCCCAGAGGCTGCTGGCAATGACTGAGGCATGGAGGGGCACGAAGAAGCAGGGGGGAAGGAACCCTTCTGCAGAGGCACACACAGCAGACAGGTCCCCAAACTGCTGCTTGTCACACCATGTATGACAGAGAAAACGAGACCTAAGAGAGATGATGCTACTGTAGAGAATATCCTATGGCAGATGAGCTGTAATTCTTTGTCTGTACAATGTTAGAAAGCGGGGGTGGTGTTTTTAAAGATATTTTCTTTACTGGAGCTAAGAATGGCAGGTTTCACAATGAAGCTGTTGTTCAATTAAACGTGAATCAGTGTGTTTGCAGACCTGACTGAGACAGGAAAGTAATAAAACAAAGACACTAAAACTTATCAGTAATTCTTACCCTTTCTTAATGATGTTTCTAATCTATGCCTTTGACCCTTCAGTAATGCTGCTTGGTTCTTTGCTACTGTAACATTTAAGGAGTAACTGAAAATTTCATGTCACTTGTTGGCTTATAATATTTGCTTTACTACAGCCCAAGACAAAGGTCAATATATCATAAGATAAAAGTCCAACTTCATATTTGGATTCCTATATGAATGACTTGAATTGCAAATGAGCAGAACTCACAATCTCTCTCACTTCTTTTAATAGAAACTCAAGGGTTCCTGAGAAATCAAGTCTTTTATCAGACTTTCAGATATGGTCTTGGGGACATAGCTTTTTAAGCAAATCATAGGCACAGGGTTCATGAACTTTGTGCCATTCGCACAGGTGTTGAGCAGGGAGGCTCCTTAGACCTCATGAAGGTATTTTTATTTTTTCTTTCGCATGACTTGAGGGACAGCTTTGCACCCCATCAGGCTGGTTTAGCCCCAAAGGCTGGATTACCGAAGACTTCTGCTGGCCTACAGATGGGTCTGGAGGCAAAGAGGGGTGAGCTGCATTGCTGCATCACTCTTGCTGCAAAACCCTGCTTTCTGACGGTGAGTTACAGGGTGGTACGAAGCACAGCCTTGACACACACCATCTCCACAGAGAGAGACACCTCCCTGGTAAAACTCACTGGTGCTGGAAAAGTGTTTGTACAAAGCTGTGGCTGAAATACAAGCTTTTTTGACTACACCTGCTTTCTACAACTTCATTGTGAGGGGAAGAGGAGGGACAGACACTGATCTCTTTTCTGTGGTGACCTGTGACAGGACCCTAGGGAAGGCCTGAAGCTGCGTCAGGGGAGGTTTAGGTTGCTTATTCCAAAAAGGTTCTTCCTGAAGAGTGTGGTTGGGCACTGGAACAGGCTCCGCAGGGAAATGGTCACAGCACCAAGTCTGCCAGAGCTCAGGAAGCACTTGGACAATGCTCTCATTCACGTGGTGGCACTTGGGCTGTCCTGTGCAGGGTCAGGAGCTGGACTCGATGATCCTGATGAGTTCCTTCCAACTCAGCACATTCTGTGATTCTGTGATGTATCAGTGCTTTACATTGGCAAAGCTTCATTCCCAAGAAGAGAGAAGAGCTTAATCATTGGCAGACCTATTCAGGTTATTGCAATGGAAATTAAAATTGAGAGTTATGTTGGTATGGGCTTGGTTAAGTGAAAAACCACCTCCCCTTGACACATATGCCACATATATCCACAACATAATCACAACATAACCACAACGGTTTCACAGGCATGCAGCTATAGACAAAACACCAGCGTGAGAAGTGTCCTGGTGACTTGCATGCAGCTTGGTCACATGGCAGGATTATACAGAAGAAACAGCATAAAATAAAGTTATGAGGTGGCAGATTCAAGGCTAACAAAAGGAAGAGCTTCATCAAATGGGTAATTAAATTCTGGAGCTTGCTGCCAGCAGTGCTATGGATGCCTAAAATAGATTTCAAAAAATGATTTTGTGAAGCTGCAAACACATCTATTAAGTGCTATTAAACAGCAAGATTTTAGGAAGCTTTCAAGAACCCACAGCCTGGCAAGTACACCAGAGAATTACCACTACATGCTTGCCTTTCTCAGAGTTTTCTCTAAACATCTGCTATCTACCACCGATGAAGAGAGGATACTAGACTAGACAGACATATAGAGGGATCCAGTGTGCCAATTTTTCATTTAAAGTTTCCTATGCTGGTGCTAATTTACCTTAATGATGAGGGTTGTAAACCACAGGGGTTCACCAGCTGCTTTCCTTGGGAGCTGGGTCATCCTTGCAGCCCAGGCAACCTCTTTGAGTGACAAGCTCTAAATCGATCAGGAGATCAATTATGAGAGAGAACAGTTCTGCCATGTTCTCCTGGGTGAATTTATCTGACTGCTGCCTACAGGAAGGTATAACATCCCAGGCATTTACTTCACCTGGTGCAGACAAACCCTAAGTGGTTCACCCAGCTCAGATGCAAAGGATTGCGGCAGGTAAAGATATTGACTCCAGGTCTCCCATGTTCTTTGCCAGCACCCAAACCCCTGATCTTCTGTGCTTCTCAGCTCAGGAAACAACTGCAGGACAGGGAGGAGGAGGTAAAATAGGTGAAAAATAATAACTGTACAGACTTCTATAAGTCAGGATATCATCACACCCCCCTGCCCCTGAGGTTTACAGTGCACACCTCTCTTTGGTGGCCTTCTTCACTGGTGTGAGCAGATCTGTCTGCACAGAAAACTGAACACACCTGGGAGTCCTGCAGCAGCAGTGGTCATTGCTGCTGCTAAACATAAGGTCAAACTCTCTTTTGGCAAGGAATTTGTCCTCTGAGCTGTAACACGGATTGGACTTGCACACACAGGTGAGACAAAAACATGCAGTAACATGGTTAGCAGAGAACTGGGCTGTAACGTGACCCCTTGGCATAGAGAACTGCCTGCGTAAATGCCACTCCGGGCATGACAGATGGAGGAAAAGCAGTTTCTGCTGCATTATGCTACTGTTTCCAAATGTAACAGAGCCCAGACTGCTGTGATTTCTCAGAGTTTCACCTGAACCACTGCACCTCTTCTTATGTGATACCTGGCTCCATGGGCTGGAAGCCCCTGAGGTAACTCTCCAAGAAACACCATTGGGAAACCTGGGTTTAATTTCCGGTTCTGCCCTAAAATTTCTCATCATTGCTTAGGAAACTGAAGAGGTTACAGGTGACATCTCTGTACCTCCACTTGCCTCCTGTAAAGCAGGGCTTGCAGCAGTTTTTAGCCCTTAGGAATGTGAGGAGAAGGCAAAGATTCAAGGGAAGGGGTGTGGTACTCAGATTTGGATACCAGGGATGACCACAGCATATGAGACAGGCAAGTCCTGTGGATGGTGCACAGAACCGGGACGAGCTTTTTCCCCTGGAATCCTGGGCAGGTGGCTGCAGCTGAAATTCACCCTGCCTGTGGGAGACTTTCTGTGTGAGTTGAGGTAAATCCAGCCTTTTTCCCTTCCAGTGTGCTCGAGCTTTGCCTTGAGATAGCAGCAGAACAGATGGCTGGCCTGTGTAGCATTGGGTCAATTACTCAGGACCTCATCTGGGAGGGGAGTCTCTGCACCAGCATCACGAGCAGCTTGTGCTGGCACAACTGCAGAGCCCAAAGTCAAAATATCCCAGCTCCAGGTCAATGCTGAGAAGAACCACAATTTCTTAAGGCTTCCCCAAATAACCACAAAAGTGCATGTTCCAGAACAGCTTGTTCTACCTCAAACCACATGGTTATTTCATCTAGCAGTGGGCTTTAGGGGAGCTGCTTTATCACCAGCTGCAGCAGGCCTGAAACATTTCCTGCCGTTGATTAAGGAAATAAAAGTCACCAAGCACAGATTTTCCTGAAATCCTTGTGTGAAGCTCTTCCCCTGAGCATGGTCTCCACTGATTGTATTGCTCTGCCAAGCCTTGTTAAGGCTTCTCCATTGTTCTTCGCATGCTGTCAACCACAGTTGCCTGTACACACTGGCAGGCTTTGCGAAGACAAATATGCAATTAAGATTCCTAATTAATGCCACGTAACATTCAGATGCATTCACTGGGGAAGGGACATGCGAAAGAAATCAAGGAAGAAACTGAGCAGAATGCAGGGAGGGAGGTGGACCTCTTCCAATGATTTAACTTGCAGAAAGATATAATTAATCTAGAATAACATGCAAGCTTTTTTAAAAAGAAAATTAACATCAAGAGAATCTGAAGCTAACAATCAGCTGTCTTCTCTTTGAGAGTTAAATGCATTAGCTCCAGAGGCAGAAAATCAAGAGAAAAAATAGGTTTAGGATTTATGTGTATCTTAAAACAAGTGGAATCTACACCCACTGGTATGACACTGCAAATATTCCACTTAATTTGCATCACAGGTGCAGGTCTTGTTGCTAAAGGGAAATGTCCTTCTATTTGCCAGTTAAAAACTCTTTGTTGACATCCTACCCATCCACTTTCTCTCCAGCCCAGCCCAGGCTTCCTCTGCCAGCTTTGCTGCCTGGGGTATGTGTGAAAGGCAGCGCTGAAGGCAGGGTGAGCAACAGGTAGGCTGGATTTGGGATTGAGAGAAGATGATACCACATTGTTCATCAAGACCACACAGGGGTGAGACAGAGCTTGGTGAAATGTGTTAAGCTGTTATTCCAGAAGGGAAGTTTTAGCTAATGATTTTGAGTGTGTCTGAGAGAGTTAGATACGTAGGTGACCTTCTCAGCCAGCTGGACACCCAGTTCCTCTAGGGTATGTCTACAATGAAAGTTTTCCAGTGTATGTATATATTGCTAAAGCCATGACAGAAATACTTCAGTAATGGAGATGCCATTCATACCACAGAGAAGTTATTTTCTCAGCTATTTAAATAGACTATGCTGTATTTTTTTTTTCCCAAGCATAATTTAAATTATGCTAGGGCCAGAACTGTGATGAGTTGGATGTGTATTCTCCTGTACGCTCCCAATTAGTATACCTCAACAAGACACCAAAAAATTTTAATACAGAATAATCCATGTACATGTTATCAATATCACATTACCTCTTAGGAAGGGAAAAATAAACCTGGAGACAAGTATTCAGTCCAATGTGAGAAGTCACACAGCTTTGCTGAAGAACCAACAGCAATAACTCTGATTTCCCCACCTTTTATTTAACTTTTCCCTTCAGCGATCTGTCCTCAGCCCTCAGGACATTGAAGATGTCAAAGGTTCCTTTATGGTTTTGAAGTTTCTACCCTGTTTTGGCATTACCAGAAAATAAGTTTACACCCATGAACCAAACCCATCAAGAAATCACAGTCCAATCTGCAAACTCTGCAGGACAATGAAGAAGGTGAACAGCCTTCAGAGCACAAACATAAAGTGCAGCAGTGACTTGTCAGAGTTTCCCCTCACTGCCGTAGTTGTCTATTAAACAGACTTGTAAAATATTACACTGTTATAGATGGATTTGCTCAAATTTTTATTTTCCCCTCTTCCTTAGCTGAAGGGTGGAAAGAAAAGCATACATTTCTATAGTCTTGGAATCAAGATTGGTTTTGCCTAAATACAGAGCAAACCAAAGGATCTGTTTTTTCAGCAGACTGACTGTTTTTCGAAAGGGAGTGACCAAGCAAGCATATATTGCTATGATAAGACTGAGAAGACCAAAACAGGTGAAAGGCTGTAATACCTTGCCCACTTGAACCCTCTCAGGTCTGGCTGAGATTTAACCACTCCTTTGACAGTGGTCCAGCCCTTTTGTGTGAACAATGCACTGAGCACCAAAGCAGCCAGCAAGAATTCCTAAATGCCCCTGTTGAGAGACCTTCTTTAACTGAAGACAGGATCTGTCAATCACAGTTTCCTTTAGTGGAGGGCAGTGAGAGTGGGCTGGTCAATGCGTATGTCAGAACACAAACAGAAATGAAATAAAAAATGTAAAGATGAGGACATCTTAATTAGTTTGGAAAGAGGAGAGGGCAGTTACTAATGTCAAGCAGTTTTTGAATATAAGGATGAGTGCTCCAATTGCTGGAAGATTTTAAAATAGAAAATGAATAAAGAACAAGCAGGATAACGATGTATCATTGCATACTTTATATGCACATGTATAAGGCCTGTGCTATTCTTTAAATAAGGACAAATAGCATATAAATGAAATAAGCATCTACAAAGCAAAATCTGGATTCACAATTTATGCAGCAATAAAATTACCTCCCCTCCCCTAGTTTTATTTGGGGGAAATTATTTAGAATTTCAGGAGTTTTTAATTGTGGTTTCTCAGGCATGCCTAATGGTCATATTTCAGCTGCAGCATACTGTCTCTAGCTTTCTATTTAAGTAAAACTTTGCTTTGGCGAAGAGAACAACCATGGCCTGGGAACAGTCTGCAATCTCCTCCAGTCAAATTCTCAAACATAATTCTAGGTTTTTATCCGCTGCTGCAGTCAGCTGCTGGGAAAATTACATTAATATATATGTGATTACTAAAATAATCATAAAATACAATGTATTGACTTTGCTACAACAAGCCCACCACCCCCCCCGCCCCCCCACCTGCCCCCCAGCCTGCAAAAACCATCTTTGTCTGCATCACATCAAGGCTGGCCCTCTGACTGGCACAACACTTTTTTGTCATCAGTGGCGCACTAGGATACTTTATCCCGGGCTTTATCCATATACTCAGGAATGTTTGACATGACTATAAATAATTCAGTGCTGACACATAGGTTTTCAAAAAGATTTAGTCTCACTTATAATGCAAGATAAAGCCAAGTGCCTGGTAGGAAGGAGGCAGCATGAGAACCATGCTCGAACTATTTTCTTTACCTGAGTGACTAAGCAGTGAAGATGGCACTTCTGAGACTACATCTTTGTGGGAAAATGCACCCAGATGAAAATCTGGAATAGGCAGAGCTGGTGGAAAATCCCCGGCACAAAATCCCCAGCACAGCTCACAGGCCCTGATGGGAGAGTCAGCCATGAATAGTTAACATATTCCTAGCCTGAATAGATTTCCTTTCCACAAGTTCTGGCTTGGCAGGATGACCTGAGACAAAACACTTTCGGGACACATTTCTCACTGGAATTCATTGTGGAAAACAAGGTTTAAAAAAAGTACAATCTGTGGTAAGATGACGGGAAGTTTGCATGCCTCCAGGACACAAGAAGCATTCAAAAATTCCCAAAGAAGCACAAAGGTAAGTTTCTTAATTCTGTCCACACCATCAGGGCCTCAAGACGAAAGAAATTCAAAAAAGAAGAGAAGATAATTCAGCCTGGCTTCATCCTTTCTAGCCTGATAGCTAACTGATAACAATGAGGACTGAGTTGCAGCTCAAGGTCTCGGATTTGATATTTTGCTCATTCCAAGGAGGCTTCCTTGGCTTAACGACCCCCAGCGCAGGAATCTCCGTCTAAGACTCTGACTGGTAGAAGACCGTGGCTATCTGTCCTTGCCTGATGCCCTTTCCATCATGTCGTGCCAGTCCTTAGAGCAGGAGGAGCAGAAAGAGCTGTTAAGGCTAGGATGACATATTCCTGGCCTCCTGCGTGACATTTGGGCAAAATCCCTGTCAGCCACACAGAAATGCCTCAGTGGCAAAGTGTGTTGCTGCATTTACAGCAACATCAACTTGCAGTCCGGAGTTCAAGGAGAAAATGCTGCAGAACAGGACTCCCGCCTTGGCTTTTTCCACTACCATCAAGGGCAACTTGGGACAGCAAAAGAGAGGGACCTTGAGAGTCATTTTTCTGCAAGGACACCGTTTCCCTGCAGACCAGCCTGTAGCAGTGCTGCTGCCCGGGGCAGTGCCGTGCCCTGACCCTGTGCACACGTGGCTGGAGCTGACACGAGGCACCTCCGGCCTTGGCTCGGCCTGGCAGCGGCACCTGAGGCTCTGCCGTGCTCCTCGCTCACCCGGCCTGACCCACAGCTGGGCCCAGCACCGGCACCGGCTCCTTCCCACCGCTCCAATGCCACGCTGGCCTCCCAGGGCCCCTGCGCAGGTGTGGGGCCCTTCCCCGGTGGAACCTGCTCCCTGGCCCACATGGCCCGGCCCAGCCCCGCAGAGGTGCTGAGGAGTGCGGGGTGCTGGTCCCTGCTGCCGCCGTGCCCCACGGAGGTGCCGGAGGAGCAGCCCTTTGTCCGGCCGGAATGGCGCTGTCTGGCACCGGCGCTGGTCTGGTATGCTGCCCAAACCAGTTACACCAGCACCGCTGTCCTCCCAGCCCCCACGCCGAGCTGGCCAGGACACTGGGAGGCCTCCAGGCAGACAGGGTGGGGATGGGACCTGTGGAGCTGCTACGGCTCCTTCTTGGGTGCTGGCCAAGAAGGAAAGCCACGTGGCACCTTGACCCACGTGGTTTGGGACCAGGCATTACAGACACTTGCTAACATTGCAGGGTTAAGTTGTGGCATCAGCAGGGCTGTGCTGTAAGTACTGGTGCAGAGCATAACTAAACAAGGACCATCTAAGGAAAAATGTGAATCTCTCCATAGGGCTGCAGCTATCCCTATGCCTCACATTTTCCAAGGTGAATACTGTTTTGTTTCCCTGCTCTTAGCAGCCCTTGACATCTTCCAGTCTGGACACCTTTCTAGTAATATTTGCCATGTCTCTCACCTAGTTCCCTTAGGGTGAGAACACTTTTAGAAAATTCCTGTTCCTTCCTTTCCTTTACACACCCATCCGGTAGCCTGGGATCACACATTGATCTCATTTTTCCTGTCCATTTCTTTTGATACCTCCCTGAACCATCTTCTGCTCTCATTTCCCTCTTCTGATATTCCCAGATCCAGGGAAGCTAAAGCAGAGATTTCTGATGTGGACTTGTGGATCTGGGACAAATGTGCTTCTCACTGGGAAAAGAGGTCAAGAGAGAGAGAGGAAACAAGAAGCCTGACTTACCAGGCTGATGGCCAGGCTTATTTTTTCTAAGGCAAGCTTTTCTGAGGACTGACACAGTAGGTAGGTAGAAAGAAAAAGGCTTTCAGAGAACAACAACCAGAGTTTCATCAAAGGTCACAAGTAGCATGTATGACCAGGTCAGGCCAGGTGCACCACTTCAAGCTCTCTCATCCACCCCAGCACTCCCATTCCACTGTGAGCCATATACCAGCTCCTCAGGCTGAAAGACATCTGGTTTATACTAAAGAGAGAACATGTCCCATCTATTGCTGTGTTTGTCATTGCTTTTACTCTTCATTCTAGTGAAAGAAAATATATTATCCTTCACTTGTCCTCACATGTGATTAGAGGTTGTTCGTGAGAGATGGATCAGAGCTCCTGAGTAGATGTAGAGCAAATGTCAGATATGAAGGGAAATTTTGCAAAACAGTAATTTCACACCACCAGGTCATAGCCCTTCTCTTGAAGCAAAGGCCCCTACACTTTTCTTGGTCTTAATCCACTGATGAATTTTTGACAAAAGCATAAAAGCAACATAAGCATTACTGAAAGAACTGACTTTGTGCCAAGTACACATTCCCACTCATAACTGATATCTTAAAGTCACAACCATGCTTATCCCCTTCTCCCCCCCAGTTCTGACTGAATTTGAGAAGAGAAAATGGTCCTCTAGGTATGAATGACAGAAAATGCCAATATCCTTCACTCATACTTGCAACACACGTGGCAACACTGCTTTGACGACACATCTGTCTCAGCCTGCAGCTCACCTGGTATCGGCTGTTGTGCAAGTGCTTCCTGAAAACCCCACAGTGTTTGTCCTGTGAAGCCAGCAGGGGCTGGAATTGGGTCAGGTTCTGAATGCAGATCACTGCTTTGGTGGGCAGGGTGTGAGCAGCTGTCTGAGCCAGTACCACTCTGATGCTCACCCTTTCTTTCCCACACACCACTGTTCTGTACTGCTGCAGCATCACAAGCTCTCTGGGTAAAGGCTGCAGGCAGCCAAAAAAGGAACAGGTAGGGAGCTTTCCGTTTCAGGGACCTTATGCTTGACATCATTTGGGTTACAATGGTATGGGAGTTAAAGCCCTGCTCACTACCTAGAAGTTTCATCCAGCCATTACCACCTGCAGCATTGCTGGCATGTCTGGGACAGCCCTGGCTGTCGCGAGACAGACCATGCAAACATTGCAGACAAAATGTGCTCCAAGCCCTAACTTGTTGCAACACTTCTGGGGTTATAACCTGAATCTGTAGATGTGCATTGTGAAAACTGGGCAGCAGAAGGGGTGAGAAATCAAACCTGCTGTGAGTTCCCGGGTGACTCCTGTGTGCTTTAATTGCCTCTTCACTGTACTGTGCTACTCCTGGTGACCTTGACTTCAGCAAGAAGGCTGCCAGCTTAGATGAAGCACAGACTAGGAGTGCTTAGCTGTCAAATTCCAGTTGGTGACTGTTGGCAGGATGAGAAAAATGACTTTTAATCCTTGGTAGTTCATACCTCACTTGCAATAGGCCCAAATTAGCTGTTGGGTTATGGGGCTGAGATCTGAATGGGCCACTGAAGCTGCACTAACCCAAGGGAAAGGGCAAGGGTTTGGGAGGCTCTGGTATAACTGCTTGTCTTGCAACAAACCTGTCATGTAACCATGCCTAGGTCTCCTGGTTTTAGGCCCCTTACCTTGCCTCCCTGAAAGCAGTGTAAGCACTTGTTAGCAGACTACTGGGGACTAGTACTCTGAGGTCTGTAAGAAGTCTGCCCACAATATATGCCCAGCAAAGTCCACAAGAAAAAACTGGCTATCATCAACACTTGCCCCTTTCCTGCAGTACTTCACACATATGGATGCAACATCCAAGTTCACCCAGAAAATGCAGGACAGGGACATTTGCTCCAGCCCTGCCTGTTTTCCATGCCCTGTGGGCAAGACAGAGCTTCAGGCTCTAGGTTTGGGAACAAGTTACTCTCCTCAATGCTAAATTCATTTTAAGAGCAGCAGCATCCCTTTTTTTCTCACCTCCTCCCTTCCCACAAGAGCATGAAGTGCCTTTCAGGTAACAGGCCATACCCAAGGATTCCTCAAGATGTTAGCACAGGAAATCTTGGCTTAGAGAAAGCTGCTGTTGTTAGGACAACATGTATCACAAATTCTGCCATTGCTGCATACTCTCTGCCTGGTCCCAACCACTCTCCTTATGCTTCACGGCCTCTCTCCCACTTGACAGGCTGAAAACGAGGTCAGATGCTCTGGAAATGGTTTGTGCCACTCTTTTCTGTGTATTATAAAAAGGCCCAAATGAAAGCATTTCTGAAGTAGCACTATATGAGCAAAGATGTCTAAGCTGAAGTGTCGTATTAAAGGTGGTGTTGATCAAACTCCTACAGCTGACTGACTTTGCACGGACAAACCAGGCCAGTGAAGTCAGTGAGCCATTCATGTCTGCAAGGACCAAGATGCCCTTCTCTCACACACCTGAGCAGCAGATCTGGTTACTGATAATACATGGCTTACATTTGCAAGGTGCACCCATTCCATAGCAGCTTTTAAGCAGCAAATAGCAAGGCTGAACGTCTGGACCTGTATTGCTGTCTGGCCAAGGAGGAGGAGGAGGAGGCTGAGTGTAACCTGTCAGATTTGCAACTGGAGGGCACGGCAGAATGGAGGGAAGGGAAACTTAGTCGTAACATCTGGGGCATGGCAAAGGTGCGCTGCTAACAGACTGCAAAGAAAAATTGAATGTGTGTGATTAGAACCAGTACACAAAGCATCCAGATCTCTCAGTTACACATCACACTGAAGACATGGCAGGTAGCAAGTTTTTTTAGCAGTGGTGGGCCTTTCCTGCTTTAGATATGATTGCCACCTGCTGACCAGTTGTCCCTACTTTGGGCAGTACCCTAGATCCTGAGCCTCCATTCTCCTCCCATTATCAGCAAGACTCCACTGCATTTAGTTTGTGCTATCTGATCAGATTGCAACCAGAGGTCATATAACTCTACAGACCATTAAGCACCAGTTTACTTGAGCAGAAGTAAATGGCTCCATTCTACTGAAGTACCATTACTCACACAGTTCACCTTAAGTACCAGGATATCATCTCAGCAAGGCAATGAAGGCAATAAAAATGCAATCTGCCCAAGACATGGTTTTTGCTGGGGAGATCTGGATGTGGAAAGTATTTCCAGATCCTTCCAGATCTGGGCTGCTTAATATGTAATGAAGCATGCCGTAAACACCTAGATCTAAGTGTTTGGGACTGGAATATTTGGACATATGTTTTTGGTTTGTTGTACCCTGCCCCTACCTGCCAAATGCAGAGAGTAGGCTTTTAAATGACTTTTCATACAAATGCATGTGGAAAAATATCACTGTTGGAGACCTCTCACTGTAGCACAGTTCTGTTTGTGCTGGAAAACCCAGCTATCACCACCCAGTAAACCAGAGGAGTGATCTTGGAGGGATTCTTCTCAGCAAATGTCCAAAAATAGCAGATATTGCAAGAGGGTAGAAGGTCATGTAACACCCATGCTACAACACTCCTCTGAGTCCTGTTCCTTACCTATGACAAGCCAGCCACTCCTTTTCTTGCTGCTTGCTAGGCAGTTTATAATTCACATAGTCTTTCTTTAGCTGCTGTTTTGCTGAGTATCTCACACATTTTTGAGGCCCAGTTTTCCAAAGAGCTGGGGTAGCCACACTGGGCTGAAATCTGTGCATTTCCAAGTATTCTCTCTCATTTCAGTCACAGCCTCTGCCTCTGACTCAGACTGGTGTTTCTGATAGGATCTCAGAGAGGGAGGAAACAAGAATAAATAGCATCACGCCCTCCTCACGTGGGTTGTGGTGCAGAGCTGAAACAAAACGAGGAAGTGCCTGGGCTGGAGAGGGAGGGGGCTCAGCTGAAACTAACCCACATTTTGAGGATTCCTCCATCTAATGGGGCACTGAAGCAGGGGTATTACCAGCCTCTCCTTCTCTCATCCTAGGACCCAAAGTGGCTATTACTGGCTCCTAACTAGCGGAAGCATGAGCTGTCTGTCCCAACCTCTCAGAGCTGGAGACAAAGCTGCCCTAAGAGGCAATTAACAGTGCTGGGCAAGATGAGGGCAGGTTAGCATGGCAAAGGTCACGCACCCAGGGCAGCCAGTCCTGGCCCAGGGTGACGCTGTGTTTCCTCCTCTCCAGGGAGCTGCATTAAGGAGAAGTCAAGCACAGGCCACTTGGAATGAGTAAGGCTTTGAAACGGTGGCGGGAAGCTAAACTGTCCCAGCAAGCAGGGATAGAGAGCTTGAGGATTTTAACAATAAACAACTGATCCTCTGACCTGATTCAAAACCTGGTCTGGTGAGATTCAATGGTGACTCAGCCTCAGATTAGTCTTCTACATGCCAGGATACTCTGGCCTCAATTAGGTTCTTTGGAGATACCTGCATGATGAAGAGCTCCTTATATCTGGCACATACTGAGAGTTTCAGGAGGCCACTAGGCTGAAACTGAGTCAGACACTATTACAGTCAGTACCTCTCAGCCAGAAAGGCCTGATGATATCCCAGCTATGGGTTCCTTGGTATCTCAACAGGGGCGAGATGGAATGAGAAGAGACATGCAGAGTTTTGTGAAGGTCCCCTTGCAAAAGCCCTGTATGCATGTGGATGTCCTCAAAACATCATCAAACGCTTTAATTAGGTACCTACAGCTTAGTTCCTTCACTCCTCGGGGTGCTGCAACATTTAATGAAATCGTGCTTCACTGGTTGCACAGTTTCCAATCTCATTTTTTGCCTCCACTAAACAAGCTACAGCTACAGGGGAAATGGTGTAACTAGCAAACCTCAGTATTGTATTTGGAGTTTATTTTCTCAGATAGTAACAAGAAGCCACACCAGCAAAAAGCCTCCTGCTGCTGCTTTTTCCTCTTACCACTGCATTTACTGTAAAGCCTGTGCTGATTGCAGTTGGCTGGTGGGAGGAGAGGGAGAGAAAAGGTATTTTCCATACTCTTGATAGCTCTATAATTTCCTAGTACAAGATAAGGCTAGGTCGTGTCATTGATCCCTGTAACACAGGGCATCCCGAGGTAGACAGAGGCAGGCTGCCCATTCTCGGGGAGGGACAGAGCCTTGCAGAAGAAAGGAAAGCAGAAGTTCACACAGGACTGAATCCACACTGGCAGATAATTTTTCTCTTTTCAGCAGAACTATTATGGTGGAGATGAGTTCTAGTATGAGGCAGGAACAGCTGTTTATAACAGTGTGTGTTCATTAACATCTCTTCAATTGAAAGGACAAAATAAGTTGTTGGAAGGGAAAAAAGACCCAGCTACTTTCTCTAAGAATTCAAAGACTTCATAGTCAACATGTGAAGGTCACCATAAAAGACATCCAGGAAACAGATTCAGCATTCATGACTGTTCTAAAAATAGTAATTTTCAAATACCTAAGCATTTTCGAACCTTCCTATATGCCCCAATGCAACAAAACAAGAGGAAATTTCTTCTTTTCCAGATGACAATTCTTTGTCTCAAAAGGAGAGTGAAACAAGGAGGGGAAAATGAAATATAGTACACTGGGAAACACTGAATGTTAGTATTTACCTGTTTTGTTCCCTCTTTTTTCTTTTGATACTTGTTGTCATGTAGGCCTCTTTCTGGTGCCTGTGTGAGCTCACGCACAGGAGAGCTTGGCTCTTGATTTGGAAGGCACAGCTATAGTATATTGTAATTTTCCCAAGGCCCACCTGGGGAAAAAGAAAAAGAACAGTGTGTCACTTTGCACCTTCACCTCATTCTCCTTGCCCTGGGCTTTTGCTATCTCAGCCTGTTGCACGTCACAGTTTGAATAACACTGCTTGGCAGCCCATTGCACCCATGGGCCAGGCACATATTCCCAAAAGGGATTTTCCCTCTGCTCTTACGTGAGCATCTGGGTGCCTCTTGGTTTACATAACTCTGGGAAACATGTGGGGTTTAAAATTCCTAGTACCTCAATTTGTTAAGGAAATTAAACACACTTGTAGGATAAGGATGCTGTTTGGAACTTACACCACTTGTTGAGTCAGAGGGAGGAGGAAGAGAGGAGAGGCTGGGTTAATGTGTGCAATTCTATGTCCCAATTCTTTTGATAATGGTTCTGGGCAGCTGATTGTGCCCTTCCTGAAGTACACAGAAAGTGCCAGAAGAATGCTTTCTGCCAGTTGAGCTGGTTGAGTTGAGGGTCAGGCTCTCTGCACAACTGAGTGCATAGGAGGGCACGTTTCAGGGATGTATTTTTAGTGCAGGCGAGCCGACAGACCCAGAGAGGGAAGGCACCTCTCCATAAGATAAATTGGGCAAGTGCAGAGCATCTGTCCACCCCATCCCTCTGCCAAAGCACTCCCAGCTGGAAAGAAGCCACTTCTTACAGCAGTGAGCAAGCTGCTCACCCACCTGCCCAGGCTCCCTCTTCCCCAGCACCTCTCCACATTGCTGCAGAGTTTTAGAGCCACAAACACCTGCCTGGCAGGAGCCCAGCCCAGCCCAGTTAAGCAGGAGGTGCCCCGGCAGTGGCAGGCAGCCCCCTCGGTGCCCCCAGCCAGCTTGTGCAAGGCTGACACCAGAAACCCAGCTGAGGATCACTGATGAGCACCCACCCTTCCCAGGAAGACAGTTGTTTTGGGTTTTTTAACACAGTTTCCATTGTTCAGGAGATTAAGGATGTAGTTGAGGCTTATGACATTTTTCCTCTGGGATCTAATTACATAAGAGGAAAAACAAATCTGTATATTTATTAACTCTTCCAAATCCAAAATAAGACACAAGAAAGGCCATTACCCAGGTTTTGACAGTGGCTGCTACCACATGTCCAGGGATATGATAAGACACAGGAAGATCCACAGTGGATACTTGTGGAAGGCACCCTGTCAGCCTCCAGCACTGCTCTGTGCCAGTGGCAGTGTGCCAGGAACTGGATGATACCAAAAAATCTGCGTACTTTCATACAGGAAAGTTTTGCAATATTTTCCTTAGAGCCGCAATTCCTGATACCAAGGGATTGCGTATGTACTTTGATCAAAGGGAAATGGGATTTGAGCTGTCATGACTGCGTAAAAAATCCTGAAAACAGAGCTCTCTTCACCAATGTCCCCCATACTCTGGAGGTGTTAACAATTTTTTTCCCTATTTATATTTATTTGCTTAATCATTGGATTTCTGAATTTTGAAGGCCTCTTCCTGATGGCTAAACACCTCAGATTAGTAGCAGTGTACACAATTTTTTTTTATTTTTTAACAAAGATAAGCATTTTTCTTCAATTTAAGGCACCTTGGGACTCTTCAGAGACAACAAGCACATGGCTTTTCCATGATCTCCACTAAGCTCTCTGCCTACTCCAGCAAGATTCTGAAAGCACTCATATTTAAAAGCAGGTCACAGTGAATAAAACCCAGCTTTGAGGCCACCAACAGATGTTTGTAAACTCAACTAGAAGAAATACTGCTTACAGGCTGTGTGTTAGATTTCTCTTTCATGGCCACTAGTAGACCTCAGCTAGCCAACTCACTACTTAAAAACAAGATTAGGTATTTAATGCAAAATCTGTACAGAGAAAACTTCAATAAACCTGATTTCTCATGAACCTTGAACCATCTTATCTGGAACTCCAGTTCCAGTAAGGGCCACTAACACTGTAAATCTTCTAATTAATACAAATGAATGTTTAGAAAGAAACAGTTGGCTACAGAAAAGTTTCCTTTGTGTCTATCTTGCAAATCACACTGACAGGTAGTGCTTGATCTCCTCTGACCAGCTGGGTTAGGGTACTTTGTCCTGTGAGAATACAAAAAGAGGTTCTGTTCTGAGAACTATATTTTTAAGATCACAGACTGTGAAACTATGAGGCATAGACCCAGGTATTGTACAGGACATTAGTACTGGTAATTACTTTTCTTCTCCAACAGCCTTAGATTCACCTGAAGGAATTTTTTTTAAAACAAGAGAGTAAATCACAGCAATGTTTAGGAGTGCTTTATGGTAACCTTTGATGGAGAGCACATGCTGATGTACCAGCCAGGTCCACAGATACTCAGTTGAGAGGGATTACATAAATAATTTCCCATTTTGTCATTTCTGAATGATACAGTTAATCCCTTGTCCAGTCTTAGATACCAGGATATACCAGTTTTTAGATACCTGAATATAATCACACATTTTTCTCAGGGTGGGATTTTCTTTATTTTAAAATGCTGGTAGTTGAACAAGGACTGGTTGAAATGGCTTAGTTCTTTCTGTAGATTTTTAGGTGAGTGTCTTTCTCTGCAACTGGGCTATTCAAAACCAAGTAAGACCTGTAACTCAGTGATATAGATAAGGAGTGGAACTAATAATTTTTCCAATCTTAAAATCATTACATTCATTAATGTCTGGAGTTTTTATTGGCCTGTATTTAAATCTTAACTGTGAACTCTTCCAAAACGTGGTCAAAGTAAATGAGAATACCCCCTCTGCCAAAAAGATGTGACATAAAAGTTAAATGTTACTTAGCTTAATTAATCTGAATAGCAAGCTTTTCCCTTCCTAATTACATTGCCCAACTCTGGTTTTTCAAACTGCTGTTCAGACAAACCAATTTGTGTGTATATGTGTGCAGCATCAAGAACTACAAAAAGAATTAAAATTCTTCTTTCATTAAATTCCAGAAATTAGATTTTGCTGGTTTATTCTAGGAAATCTCATAAAACAACAATCATGCAGTGAAGGAAAGAACATTTCTTCAAATAAATGCAGTTTTAATGAGAAATTATTTTTGAGCATAAATATTAAAAATATCTACAAATGTTTTTTAGTGCATCACCATCACCTGTAAATGTGATATACAGGCAAATGGAAGAAAACCAGTTTTTCATTATCTGACACAACTGTAATTTATGCAACAGTATCCTCGGTTAATCACATAAGAAGAGATCAGAAAGGAAGAGGTTAAACTTTTAATTGGTTGTTTACTGTTTCAGTTCCAGGCAGCATTTATGTATCTGCATAACACTGGGATGGCTTAGGAATAATAGTGGGTGTACTGACTGTAAATAAGCTGCAAACTACAAGCCTATGAACAAGTCATGATCTGATGTAATAAATCAAAGTCAGATGCTCTTGTGGTTTGTGACATCACAGGCAATCAAAGTGCTATTTATAAGCTCTGTCATGCACTGTCCAAGACTATTGCCAGTTCAGAAATGAAAATGTTTAGGATTCTTTTCTTACAGCCTTTCTTAGATAGGGTGACCTGTTTGGAGCAAATTTAAACCAATACAAAGGTAGGACTGCTAGGTGCCACAGGTCAGGTGAGGCCAGGCACTTACATTGGAAGGAACTCAGTGGAGTTGAGTACACAGCAGTCAGGCTGCTAAGCTGACTATCGTTGTTGCTCTTTCATAACCAGATTTTCTTCCACCTTCACTTAGGTGACCTAAAACACCAATGCAGAAATACTTGAAGAGTGCAGAGAGGAAAACATGGAAGGTGGATGAGGATAAGATGATGAGAAAACAACAGAAAATGATCTGAAGATACAGAAGGCTGGAAGAGTCATCCCTACTATGATCTGTGATCAGGTAGTGCAATTCTCAGATGTCACCACCCACAACACTGCTTGTGATGGCTCTTCAGGGGGAAGATGGTAACAATCAGATTCTTTGACAGAGTACAGAGTTAAATGGTTTTGCCTGCATCTCCTTTGGTCATAGCACCTTATACTGTTTCAACACCAACCACTCCAAAAGCAGGTGAAGCATCACTGTAATTCAGGAAAAAGCTGTGTCTTTGTTCCTGTGTGTTAGATAGCGCTGTATGATGGCGAAGCATTGTCTGCTTCTACTGGCAGCCTTATTCAGATCAGGATCAAAATATTTCCAGGATCAATCCCCTCCACAGAGGTTAGGGCAGCAGTGGTGCATCAGCAGAGAAGGGCAGGCAGCTGCTGGCACAAAAGCTCTGCTGAGGTAGCCATGGAAGATTGTCCTGTGTGTGCAAGGCTTCAGAGAACAAGAAACCACAAACATTTCTAATCTGATCAAAGAGAGACACTGCAAAATCTTCAGTCACAATCACTGATTGATAAAACAGCAGGAAAAGAGATTTAAGATAGAAAGGAAGAGAGAGTACTAGTGAGCCTCAGAGGCTTATAACTATTTAATTCAATCAGAAAAAGGTAACAGATGTTAGTTAAAAGCAGCATTCCTCTTTAATTACTGCAATTATGCTGAAACATTTTGTTTGCATTAAATTGACTGCAAATTTCCTCTGTGCTCAGTACATTTATACAGCTAAGCAGCACACAAGCTAAACTGGTCTGCTCCTCCCCACAGCCGCTCCTCAGCATCTGTGGCGTCAGCCCCTCTCTGAGGTTTTAGGTCTTCTGGTCGGACTCTCACAATGGCCAACACATTTCTGTGGCTAGGAAATGGTTAAAAAGTCCCATTTTAGAATGCTTTAGGGAAAGGAGATGGCCTTCCTGATAACTGTGTTGCATGAAGGTTTACCAAAGAGTTTGTTAGCAGCACTGCTATTAGCAGGGGGATCTCCACCTATCAGCAAGGTGCATTTTGGGTACCTCCCTCCATTCCCCTCTGCAGCTGGGGGCAAATGGACATCCCCAGGCACAGATGTCTCCTTTGTTATCCTGTTGGATATTGGACTGGAAGACCAACCTATGCATGTTTTGTTTGCCTGTGATTTTTGCAAGAAATGAGCCTGCCAGCTGACACTATTGTTGTTGCTCTGCAGAAGAGGAAGCCCATTTTTCTGATACGAAGGCATCGGTATTATGGCCAGCCAAAATTACAGGCAAAAGGACTAACTGCAGGTGCCAAAGAGCTAAAACTCAGAATGCTTAAGTAAATCCTGTATGAAATGTTCATGATACAATTTCCCTGTTCTTCCAGGATCAAGTGACTGATTGTAATTAGTTGAATTGTTGAGCTAAAACCCATCTACTAAAGGAACTTGTAAAGGATTTCCTAGAAGAGGCCTCTGAAATTTCCAAGTCTCTTTTATGTTCACCAAACAAAACTGTAAAGCAGCCAAATAGTCTTGAACTGGAAGTGCCTCCTCTCTTTCCCTGCTTCAGAAAGGTGGAGGTTGTTCTCTCTTGACTTGAGTGACAGCTGCAGCTTTACCCTTCAAATGACCCCTGTATTTCAGTGGAAATAGAGCAGAAAGGAACTAGGAGTGACTTGTCACTGCTGTGATTAAGAATTGCTTCTGTGGGGAAGCTTTATCAAAGAGGTCTGCCCTGCTCTTGGGCATGAACACTGTCCATCCTACTTTCTGGCAAATGTTTCCAGTCAAGCTAAAAATTCCCAGTAGTTAATTCAGACTTGGCATTTCCTAAACACATTCATCGTGGTAGAGCAGACTCTGCTATCTCAAGGGCTCAAAAGGGAAAGCAAATGCCTGGGACCTGCAAGGCTGGCAGGTCAGGAGCCTGGTTAACAGGCTCCAATCGAGCACTGATGGCTGGAGATAGCGACCAGAAGCGGCTCCCAGCTGGCAGGGCTTCAGCTTCCTGTGTGACACAAGTCAGTGGCGCCGGGCCAGGGACCAGCAGACAAAGTACCCTCAGTACAGCAAACAGAGATGCTGGGGACTGTGTGGTCTAGCAAGGGCTGGGCTTTTCTCTGGGTTTTTAGACAGTCTCCTACTGCTGGGGTTAGCAGTACTGTTCAGAGTCTTTGATTGTTGGGACCATGAGCAGAGGACTATGTGGGTATTAGGCTAAATAGAGATTTTCACTGGGGCCAAGGTGGGTATATGGAGAAGCAAAACTCTGCTGCTGGCTTGCTGATATTACTGATCTCATCCTCCACACTACTCCACCAAATATTTAGAACCTTGAACAGCAAGTGTCAACCCTCTAGAGACATCTGTCCCTCACACAACCCACTAAGGTTTATGTTTCAGCACAGGAACTGAGTGCAGTGCTACAGAAAGCAGTGGAGCCTCCCCTCTGGTCCAGCCTTTCGTGCCCTTCCTCTCTGCTACACATTACACATTACAGAGTTCCAGGCCTGAACATGAGATGGGAGACACCTTCAACTTGAAGTAGCTTTCTCATTCTTCTGAGGTCTAAAATGCCACACCTAGAAATTTCTGAGACAGGAAGAGTTAGCATTTCAAATAAGCAACCTGATATTCAAAGCAGTTGTCTCTGACAGATTCCAAATCTTTGGACAGGGTTATGCAGGGACACAAGTGAAGAGAAAACACTTGGATTAATGAAAGAAGTGAGTAACAATAGATTTAATTAATCAATAACCACGCAGACACCCTTTGGAGCCACTGTTAGCCAGCTGGAAAGTTTCTCTCTTGCGTAACAAAGTCAAACTCTAAGTGCCTTATTGCTCAATGGAGTTTTTTTTTTTAAGCCTTAGGTTTGCATTTCATCTGGATTTACTGACCTTTCAAAAACATTGACCCTTTTGTGTGCACTTATGTTTTTTTTCCTTCTGGTGAAAGGATGAGAGAAAATGTTCATTGACGTTGAACTGATAAACAAAGTGTAGATGTCTCAGAAGTATTTCTGTATGACTTCTCCCAAACAAACAATGTGTGCCAGAACACATTTTGAAAAGTGGATTCTGAGTTGATAGCTCCCAAGGACGTACCTGCTCCTTGTGTCTCTGAACACATGCTGGAAAATGTTTAAATTTTTTTTTACTTTTCTCATGATAAGAGGTTTTCCAAGGACTACACAGGCAAATAGCTCGAGACAGGAAAACTGTCAACCTGAAGAAACAAGATGACCATAAAAAGGAGAGCAAACAGTGCTGAAGAGACCAGGCAAGGTAACACTGAGTAGCACCTATAACCTAGTACAGGAGTGGCTTATCTTAAACCAGAAAAAGGCACTCCTTTTCTGGAATAACTACAACTGCAGGTAGAGCCAGATATGTCAAGGAAAGGCACCACCAAAATGAAACAAGAAGAACACTAATTTTAGCCTAGTGAGCAAATAAGCCCTTTTAAGACTGTCATTCCTGTGGCTGGATTTAATACAGCCCCTTCAAACCAAAAAAGAAAAAGAAAATACATAGGTCAAGAAAATAAAATACATACAGAAGGATAGGCTTCCCTTCTCATGTGACCTAGCCTACTACCCTCAGTGGGAGACTCCAGTTCATCCCCACATAAGCAGATGAATCTGTTGTACAGAAATGGATTCACTTGGAGTGCAGTTTCCTTGCTCCTCTTCCTGGGACCCCTCTTCATCACATACAGGTAAAGAAAAGGTGGACACTGATTGCTGATCCTTCACTATTTACCTGGTGTTTGGGAACCCAGGCACTGGAATTTGGGCCCCTTTCCCACAGTTCCCAGTAAGTTCAACAGTAATAGCTCTCACAGGCTTTGGGCTAGCTTTGGTTCATATGATGAAAAAACACATTATATTGCCTTATCAATACTTTCGAGACCATATGTTTCTTCTGGAAGGTGTTTTACAGTTGTCAGTAACCTAAGCAATAAAGCACCTTGCCCTAGAGTACAAATTTGCTGCCCTTAAGATATTTGACTATGATTTTAAATTTGGAACCTCCCCTCCTGATGCTTCTCCATACACATTCATTCTCTAAGTTTCAATAAGCATTCTGAATCAGACAGATATTTAAGAAGTACAAAGAAAATCCCATTGGAAACAAGTACATATTCACTGATGTTTTAAAGCTATGATTACTGCTCAGATTCTAATCACTGAATCTAATAAAAATAAGTCCAACAGCCAAGCAACAAATTCCACAGTGGCATCAGCACCGTAAGTTATGCAAGTCAATTATGATTTTACGCACTGAGAGACTGTGGAAGGAGCAGAGAACAGCAAGGAAAGCAAATAACAGAATTGCAAATGCATGGAAAACAATGGGTTTCCTTCTTATTTTGCAGTTTGTAACAGCCTTGTGTTAGCTGTTTTCTTTGTTTGTTTTTTTTTCCATTTCCTGTCAACATACAATAAGCACTACTGAGTAATCATATGTATATGGCTCAATATAACCATCTATAGCTCTGCACCAAACTGGGGTTTTTTGGACTAACTGCAAAGAACTGATCCCCAGTGAGACAAGATAACCAGTTTTCAGATCTAGGCTATGCAGCTTGCATGGGAGAGGCAGGAAACATTTCTCTAAGCCAGGAACTCTGGACTTGATGTTCTGCATTTCCACTCATCCTTTTCAGTGTCCAAGCCCTGCTACTCTGAAGCAAGAAAGAGATGGAAAACAGTCCTAGACACAGGATGTAAATGCTGCAGTATTGCAGTAAACTACTGTTCATTCAAGAAACTTGAGAACAAGCAGAGGCCACATGATTCAAATAGGCTTTTGCATTATTCATTTCTGGGCCACACTGAACAAAGCTCTGATAGACAGGGAAGTGGTGACAAACATCTAGACCCTAGGATGGATCTGACCTCTGGAACAGTTTATTCTGTGGGTTTCCCATCAGGTTTTGTGCTTCTCTGCCCTGTGTAGTGGAGCATGGGACAGAGATGCTGGTGGCAGGGCTGAGCCAAAGCTGCTGTTTGTAAGCTGGATCAAGACTCATCAATTCACACCAACCTGGCTAAACAGTCCATCCTTCCTTGCCATTAGCAATGGCAGCATGACAGAGCCTGCTTTTTTCATCACTGTGGACTTTAGACAGGACTTTTAGATACTCCAAGCTTAATCTTCTTGGAGAATATAAATTTATTAGGTTATGTAACACAAAGATAAGTAATTTCTGAAGAACCTGGACAACTTCTTTCTGTCATAAACCAGTGATATGAATCTTTTATCTCAATTAACTGATGCTATACCAAGTGAAAGAGATCACATTGAAAGCTGGAATCTAAAGGAAGAAAGGACCTTAGAGATCCAGATCCAGTTTCACTTAGCCTTGCATACATCAGAGGAACTGCACCAAAGATAAGGGAATGCACTTCATTGCTATGATCAAATCTGCACTGCTTCTCTTTATCCCAACAGGTCCTGATTGAACTGCTCTCCTTCCTGGTGCTTAGAGTGGAGCATGCAAATAATCCAGTTGAATCAGTCTATTCCCAGGACAAATACAGTGTGTTGGACTGGGGCCACAGTTCTTATTATCTTCCAGAGTTAAGCTCACAGCATTTCAATTCTTACACACATGCTTGAGTGCTTAAGGTAGGATCATTGGTCATGACCTATCACTGTTTAGGAGCTTCTATGTTTGACATGGAAACCTCCTTTTTTAAACAGAAACAAAAAGTAAGGGAAAAACTGAAAATACTGAAATTATAGAAAATGAACAATCAGTAAATTATTTGGGATGAAGAAAGAAACCTAATGAAGCTATCGCAAAGCAAACATACTAGATTTTAATGTACACAGTGCCAAGTCATATTTAGTTTTATTAACTAAGAGAACTTACTTGAGTAAATCTGATGTTTCAACTCAAACCCAATGGGTGCTGTTTAAAAATACCCAATAATCTTATATGTAGTACTTATACCATAGGTTATTCATAATGTAATTTAAAGTTCATGTATTTTACCCATGTGCTCTTCAGCTTTCCCCTCTGATTTTGGACAAGGAATATAGACATCCTAATTTCACAAACCTCTCTCCTATTCCAGCTTTGAATCTGTGAACCACTTCAGCTACTTTGGGATATTTCCATCAATGAAATTTTGTTAGCAGTTTTATTATTAGCACATTTTGAGTGTAGTCACTGAGAAGCAGGCTGGATCCCACTGCCAGCCCTGAAGCCTCCCGTTTATACGCAGGATAAGCCGGTTTGTCCTGCCACAAAGCTGAGGACAAGGAGTAGGGGTCCTTTCCCCATCTTTAGCCTACTCAACCCAGCACACTCTTCACAGATACTCCTAAATAGAACTACAGGGTGAAATTACACCTATAAATCTTTAAAGGTTCTTGGGGCATTTGTTTTCACCAAACCATCTGTTTCCCTTTCCAGGTTTGGTTGTTTGGAACACAATGGAGATTTCTGTTTATTTATATAATGAGATTACATCTTGCAGCCTTGCCCTGCTAGAACTGCAGACTTAGTACAAATCACACAAATATGGGGCTCAGGGGCCCCTTCCTTATGAAAAAGTAAACATGCCGACACCATCACTGACTAACAAAGCTTTGTTCTAAAGGGAGTCCATAAACAGGGACTTCACAGCCTTCAAGGCTGCTTCACTTCTTCTTTCTTCTTATTTTCAAAATAAATCTCCTTCTGATACTTAAGCAGAATCTTTGTTTATGCAAACAAAGCTGGCCACTATTTGTGGCACACCCCTCCTGTCACAGAAGCAGAGAACAATTAATCCCTGTCTTTTTTATAGCTCTCCTAGAAGACAGTTTCCCATGTTCCTCCTCAAATGTCTTTTTCCTAAACCCAGTAAATGAATTCTTCCAATAATTTTTCTTTACCAGGTTTTCTAGATCTATGACAGTTTTCATTGCTCATTTCTAAACCCACGTCTGTCTGTGTCTGAGACTGAGACATGCTCCAGGTAGGACAATATTTTTTCTTCTGATGTCAGTAGAGAGCTTCTTAAATATGTAAGATATGTCAGATGATACCACAAACTGTATCAGACTTTCTCCAGCAAAGAGAACAAGTAGAAATTCAGTAATTTTCCTCTCAGAAATTTTTTGGTATTATTGGAAGAGTGTCCCAGTACTCTGGTATGTCCAGCATACCATTGAAATCATGAGACTGAAATGTCACAATTGTGCACATCACATTACTTTTGTTACCCTAATTCTCAATTCTCTCATTCCATCAGTCTACCTCTTTTCTTCAGTGGTTGTTTCTTGTCTTCGACACCTCGTGGGCATTTTGTGGGAATGCTTGTCCTTTACTGAATCTGTAAACTGTCACATTGAGACTTCACCTTGGTAAGATTGTGGGCTTTAAATTTTGGGTTTTTAAAGTAACATGATAATGTATCAGATGACAAAGCACCTAAGAGCATAGATGTCAAGGAGATTAAACCTGGTATTTTTGAGAGTAACAGGGAGAATTCAGACTGCAAAAGAGCAGAGCACCAGGTATAGCACATCCTTTGCCCTCTATTGAGAAGGGCAAATGTGAGGGGAAGCAGCTCAGGGAATTGCCTGCATGCTGGCACAAAGAGCTGCATGAAATCACTTGTTAAGCCGGAAGGGGAAGAGGTGAGGTTATGTTCAGAACGCAGATGCAGGCTCCTTAGCAGAAATGGCTTTGGTCTTGGGTTGTCATTGAACTTCTTTGTTCTCCTCTGATTTATTGAACAATGTGATTCTGTTTCTCTCCATGAATGTGACTCCTTATGGGTTACTGCAGTTTTGTTTATTCTTTATATAAAACTTAGGGACTGGCCTTTTTTTTTGGCCCTGTCTTCATAGCAGATGAGTTTGTCTGATCTTTCATAGTTGTGCTGTGCTTCTCCAGAAGAGCTGGGTCATGTCTGGATCATTATCATAAAATACAGTCAGAAGGAAAGATAAAGGAAGTCAGGCTGTTGTAAATAGTGCCATACAATGTAGGACAGCTATTTAGGTACTCACTTCTCCCCTCATAGGGGTTCGAATTTTCATCAGCCTGTTCTCTATCTAGCTTGCCAGCACAAAATCACCAGGTGCTACAGAAATTGCAGGCAAGCCCGAGTTTAACAAGTTTTGTGCTTACAAACAGCATCCCAGAGAGATTCAGGGAGGTGAGTGAGCTGTTTAACAACAGAGATGACAAGTCACTCCACAGTTAGTAGCCTGGCACACTTTTTCACAGCAAGCCAGCTTTATAGGCCTCCTGTTCATCACTGTGACAGAGGCTGGGAGAGAGCGTCAAAAATGCATAATGGATCTGTGGTGGTCTAGGGAGATTATCAGGCCACTTTGTCCAAAGTGCTTACCCACTTAAATATTTTGGTTCCTCTCAGCCCTTCTTTCTTTCTGTTTCCTGTGATCCTGTGATTCTCCCCCTTCTGCCTGCAGACACACAGCTCTAGCTGTTGCTTGATCTCATTTCTGTGACATTTCAGGCACTCTTCCTGCTGACTTGTTCCATCTGGTTATTACCCTTTGAGTGAGAAGTAGCTCTTGCCTGCATCTCTGCTGAGTCTCTTGGTCTGTGTATGGAGTGTTTCGGCTCCTCCTTTCTGAACAAGCAATCTTGAGCAGGTTTATAAATAGGAGCTTTCAAGTTAATGAGAGAGGGTGCGGGGGTGAGGAGGAGAGAAACCGCACTGAAGTCACTTTGGAGGCAGCTCCTAATGCTCCTCAGAATGACAGCTTTGCAGGCACAGCCACAGAGGGACATTTGGAGAAGGGATGGTTAAGCACTGAAAGGGGGAAAGGGCTTTAAGTCTTTGCTCTGCCACAGGTTTTATTCCAACTTGGGAAAAGTCATACCTCCTCTCAGTTCTCCATGGGCTGAATCCTCTTCCTGCTTCCTTCTCAGCAAGTGTACTGTAATGGCTGTAGGGCAAGAATGCTCTGTTCCTAAGCATTTACTTGCAGATCAGTAAAACAAGACTTGTATCTTGCTGGGATCTCAGTATTGTCAGGATAACACAGACTTCTGTTCAGAGGCAGTGCCCTGGCTTGTACACACGGCATCCTCTGGCTGGGGCACAGCATGCACCTTGCACTTTATGACTTTTCCCCCCTTGTTCATTTTTATTATCCCCTATTAGGGCTGGTAAATAAAACAACAAAAGTCTGCTGGGACTAAAATCCTTGTACTGACTTCCAGCCCACTTTTGACAAGGATGAATTATTTTCCTTATCTGTACTATGAAGACAAAACACAGCCAGGGTGACCTAATTCATAGAGCTGGCATGTGGGTCAGCATGTTCGGACAACACTGCTACATGGTTTGTAAATGCCATGTTCCACTTTATTTGGACCCCAAACTAAAAAGCAGGCACCTACACCAAAATGACAGCAGAGCAGTGGCTGTGAGGCAGCTCTCTAATGCCATATGAGTATGTGTGACAAAAAAGAGGTGAGGGCTGGACACTCTAGAACCAGTATCAGACCTGAACACCACATGCCGCTCCTGAGAAGCTTTGCAGGAGTTACAAGGTTATTAGACAAGTACTCTCCACTTGCAAGTCCTTGGACTCAATGTGACATCTGCAGTGCTTAACAGATATGTGGAGGTGACACAAGGTCTGATGTAGACTAAAAACTGCATACAAGTACAGTGGGTCATGGACGATTGTCTGAAACTGTGCCTGGTTGCCTCCAAACATGAAGGTTCTGCTGTAAATCACAGGAAGTTCTGTCTTTGTCTGCAGTGGAAATAATCCAGATTCATTCTGGTGCAGGAGAGACAGAATGCAGATGTGCTTGAAATACTCTCTGTACCAAAAGAAGTGATGCTCCTTCATGCATTACTTGTGTACCTTACACAGA
Organism: Parus major; assembly: GCF_001522545.3. NCBI lineage: Eukaryota > Metazoa > Chordata > Aves > Passeriformes > Paridae > Parus > Parus major. The sequence goes on from NC_031768.1 coordinate 93,362,037, forward strand.
CTAAATCTCAAGCACACTGTTCCCTTCAGCCACCAAATTAAGACTGATGCTTGGAAAGATGATAGAAGGAAGTCCTCTTCTCCTTGTACTTTCTTCTGCAGAAACTCCATTCTGAAGAAGTTCAGAAATCTTCATTTCCAATCATGGAAATGTTTTAAGATCCTCATAAAACTGTCTCTCCTTCTGAGAGAAATCCTTGTTTAGTCCACAGTTAAAACTGATCACTAAAGACAAACTCTCTGCTTTCCAAACACCCAGCTGCAAGAACTGGCTGTTCAGGAAAGCGGCAAGAACCTCTTAAAACATTCTGGCAACGTGAGATATGAAGCATTAGTGGCAGCTTTTCAGGAACCTGTTCAGCATTTTGATGCATATCCAATCAACAAGAGATCAGCCCTCATTTCCCTATCCTGTCTTAGAAAGTCAATATCCAGTTTGTTCCTATGTTTCTATCCATCAGAGCTAAAGGCATGTTTAGTAGGAAGATGAGACTTTCTCCTCCTTCTGGGTATTCACTTTTCCATATAACCCTTGCAAAACTTTTCATGACTCTTACAGACAGCTTGATCAGCCCAGTAGCTTACTGAGGAGGTGTAAGATGTGGTAATGATGTCCTACCAGCAGGTTGAGTTCTGACAACAATTTGGAAGGAGAACGAAAAAGTTAGTCCTTGTATTTTATTAGGTGAATATGATGCTCCTCTGAAGGCTGTTAGCCAAGTTAAAATGTTGATACCATCTTTAAAAAGTAGGCTGAACTGCAGCCAGCTCAGGCAGTTTAACTGGAGACATACTGAACTTCTCAGTGAAGTACTACACTCCTACTGCCTCCTGTAATACAAGAGAAACAGGTTCTATACACACCAAAAAGGAAATTTGTTCTGGTGGTACAGGGATATGGAAAAAAAATCTCCAGTGCTGTTCCTACTGTCACCACTGTAGGAAATCTGCTTCTGTTAACATCCCAAGAACATTTCTCTCTGTAGTAACACAGTACGTCAGGAAAGGTCTTTTTCAGAACTTCTCCCATCCAAAAAATATGTTTCATTACTCACCCTTTTCAGAGGTCAGTTTTCTATCCAGAATTGCTTCTATGGCTCTAAAATATTGGGCTAACTGCTCGTCTCACCTCTCCACAAGCACCAACCACACTTTCTGCTTTGCAGAGCGTGATGCACGGCTCTAGGTCCTGCTTGCTACCCAGTTTCCTGACTGCCAGATCATGGCTTTATCCATGAGGACATATTGTTTAACAACAAACAAATGGAACTGGACTAACTTCACACCTACTTCTGTACTACTTGCAGCCAGGAAAAAATGTCTTCATGTCTCAAGGGGATCTGTTTACTGATCCAGCACTGTGGTTTTCAACCCACGCTATGTGAGATCCCAGGGGTCTGTGAATTATTTTTAAGGAGCCCATGAATAAAGACCAAGAAAAGAAAACATACTCTCTCCACAGGAACCCACAACTTCTGGAATTTTTGGTGGCTGGCAAATTGGAAGGATGTCGAAAACCATTTGTCTGGTGTAACAAGATTGGATATGTTCCCTCAGGCATAAAATTTTGGGGAACTGCTGAGGAACTGCGAAGCTGTAACAGTTGCAGTGCCTAGTTAGCACCTGTCTGTGAGAGCAGCATTTGTAACATATCTAGGGGTACACTGAGCATGTAGCAGCTATTTCTTATTCCATGCCTGGATGAGAGAAGTCCCATATAAATAGCAAGCTTTCCTTGGGGTCATTTAAGCCAGTGTCATAATCATAAAAATCACAGAACTATAGAATACCAGGTTGGAAGGGACCATAAAGGATTACCTGATCTAACCTTTCTTGCCAAAAACAGTCTAGACAAGACAAACAAGCAGAAATGGACAAATCTTAAAAGTGTCCAATTCTGGGGAATCCACCACTTCCTTCAAGAGACTATCCCAATGGCTGATTGGCTTCACTGTGAAAAATTTTTCTCTTGTGTCTAACTGGAATCTCCCCAGAAGTAACATGGACCCATTAACCCCTGTTTTTCCATGTGATTTTGAGCAAAAGAGGGAGTCTCTACCTTCTTTGCAGCCACCCTTTAAATACTGGATAAACATGGTGATAAGGTCTTCTTTTCTCAGGACTGAGAAAAGCCACTTCTCTCAGCCTTTTCTCTTAGGACAGGCTTCCCACACCACTGTTCATCTTTGTGGCCCTTCTCTGGACCCTCTTCAGCTTGTCCACATCATTTGTGTCTAGCAGGGACCAAAACAATGCAGGACTCCAGGAGTGGCCTGACAAGCACTGAGTAGAGTGGGACAGTGACTTCTTTATGTCTGCTGGTGATGCCTGTGTTGGTGCAGCCCAGCATCCTGTTGGGTTGCTGTGAGTGAACTATGTTCTGCTGTGGTGCATTAAGCTGTTCCCCACCAGGTCCTTCAGGCCCTTTTCCACAGAGCTGCTCCCCAGGTGGGTAGATCCCAGCCTGAGCTGCACTCCAGGATTATGTTTTCCCATACCTTACATCTGTCTTTGTTGAATTTCATAAGGCTTTTGTTAGCCCAGTCTTCCAGTCTATCCAGGTCTTCCTGCAGGGTAGCACTCCTTTCCAAAGTGTCCACTTTTCCATTCAGTTTGGTATCACTGGCAAACTTCATCAGGGTGTGCTTGATCCCATTATCCAGATCACTTTCTGGAGATGTTAAACAGCCCTTGGCCCAGCACTGGTCCCTGGGAGATCCCACTTGTGACAGGCTGCCAGCTGAAAAGGAGCTATTTATTACCACACCCTGGCTGCTGCCTGTCTGCCAATTCCTACCCTCCTGCCCAGACCCCTTGTCCAGAGCAGACACAGTCCTCCTGGGAGCAGGCAGTAACTAAAGGAGAGAATGCTCTAGGAGAATACACTGTATTAAATAACATGAAAAATCCCATGTGCAAAAAACGATCATTGCAGGCTCCTCTTACCCTTCCAGCTCCCCATAAAGCAATCAAGCCTTCTTACAGTGTGTGCACCAGCCATTCACAACCAAGACCCAAACATTTGTATTACAGAAAACACAAGGTAAAGTAGCACTGTCTTTGCAAGAGCGTACACTGATGGCAATGACATTCTGTCTAGCAGAACGGAAAAGCAGAATTTTCCGTTTTCAAACTTTCTAAAAATCAAAAGGTCAGCAATGAGAAGGAAGAGAAGCTCTCTCAGCCACTTGAGTGCTCTATCTGAATGTCAATTGCACATTTGAAAAACTATACGGAACATCAAAGTTCTGTATAAAACCCACACAGAAAAATAAAAACGTTGCAGAATAAAATGTGGTTTTTACTCTTCTCCAGGTTACTACTCCAAAAGTCCTTGTGGGATCAGTCCTCTAACTTGGACTTTTTTCCTTCCCTTCACAAGAATGCCACTCTTTGGTACAGTGCTGGGTGTTCACTTTGCACCTTTGACAAAGGAATCTTCCCCCACACCTGAAAGCTTTGCCCCACACACTTATAATCTCTGGCCCTTTTCACCACAGCCCTTTGCCCTGGCAGGGCAGAAAACTGAATGTGAAAGAGGACTTAGAAGCCAGGGAGCTCTGCAGAGGAAGAGTTTTCCTTTGATTAGGATAATGCTGCTATTGGCACACAGTTGTTTGAGCAACAGAGTCAAAAAATCAGTTGATTATGGATACCCATGCTCTGTATAGACTTCTTGAATGGTTTTGATGGGCTGTCTGTGCCTGCTGTGCCTAGTAGAAATCTAAAATCCCATTAAGTGACAGTGTTTTGTCATCACTATATGGCCTAAAAAAAATTCTTGTCTTGCCTGTAAAGCCAGACCTATTTCAAAACTGATACACATCAAGACAGAAGTGCCTTAAGAGGGACTGTTTATCCTTACTTTTCCATCAGTTATCTCTCATAGTTTCTGAAGACTAATGAAAAAATCTAAACTATACTAAGCACCACAACTGATGATAACACACATCTCCTGATATGTGCTCTCAGTAGTCTGCAAGTATCTGTCTGGAGCGTATTGCTTCTGTTTTATTGATGCAAGGTCACAAGAATCTTCACACCCTTTACTGCTGGGTGTTCAGTGGCAGGTAAAGGGTGTTGAAGCTAATGGGAAGTTGGACTTAATTTCTTATTAGAAGTCACACTGATCTCTGAAATGGAGGTGATGAATCTCAAAATATGTAGAGAAATATCCACCACTTGAAGAATAAATGTGAAAAACTCATTAAGTTCAAAGAATAGCTTTTTTCAGTGTGTTACACATTAAATTTTGGACTGAATTGTCTAAAAGTTCTTAACAACCTAAACAATTCTATGATTCTATGACTTCAGTACCAGTTCCTGGAAATCAAATCTAAGCATTCAGGTTTGAATGTCAGCAAGGAAATTTATAGAAGAACCTCTCTCAGGCTCCAGTCTTGCCAAGGTCCAAGTCACAGTGCCAGCCAGACACTTGTATAGGGGGAGCACAGGTAGGATGCTGTGTCTTCTTGGAATTCTACTTGTATTAAGTAAGTGCAATTTCTGCTTTCACTGCAGAGCACCAGTTCAAACCACCTTCCCTTGCTGTCTTGCAGCATGTGCTGTTTGTTACCCCAGCCAGAGACTGCACACTGGTATCAGCAGAGATACCTATTGAAGGCCATGTGGGTTCTGGATCCTTGCTTATAAAGTTGTCTGCTGTGGCTCTGCCTAACTTCAGGACTTTTCCTTCAGTTCCCTCCCCCACTCTTGTCCACAGGCAGCAGCTGTCTCCATTACCTTTTTCATTAACTTCTCCTATTTCTCCATAGAACTCTGTTAAGCCAAACTCAGTGCAAGCCTCATCTATGACAGTGAGCACTTATGGGATTTTATTACCCACCTGGCAGCCCTGGATCAAGATGTTACTATGTTTATAATGTACTGGAGTGGAGTTGACAAAATGTCCTTAATTTTTCTCTTCCAAGCATCCCTGTTTATATTTTTCACTCTGGTGAGCTTTTTCTTTCTTTTAGCCCTTGTTTTATCATAACCATTGGAGTTAATTTCCTCACTGCTACTTTCTCACTGCAACTTGCTCCTCTGATGGCTCCACAGTCTTGAACCTCATCTGGGAAGCCCAGGCAGCAACTTACTTTCAGGGACAGGTTTTGCAGGGCTGTGTGGCAGGTACATTCCGTTCAGAAGTGTGTGGATGTACCTGCTTTTCAGCTGCTGTGCTTCACTGCTGAACATCTGAGTGCAAGCTCAAACTGAGGTGAGCTCAAGGTATCATAGAACCATCTAGGTTGGAAAAGACCCTTAAGATCATCAAATCCAACTGGATGTATCTGTCTGTACACTGCAGTTTGGGGGCAGAAATGTGACACCTCACACAGAGGGCACACACTTCTCTCTGCTCCCACCCCATTGTTAGATGTCTTGCCCCAAATCATAGCTGTGTTCTACGAGGTCTTTCCATGGCCTGTGGCTTTGGGAATTTGCCCTGCTTGCTCACTCTCCCTTTCAGGAGGCTCCAACTTTCTCCTTTGCCGTAATGTCTCTCTTCCTTGATTCATACCTTGTCATAAACAGTAGGAGATAAAGTTGTGCCAGAGGGGACACTGTTTGTACATTGTGCTATACAAACACAAAGCTGTGGATAACAAGGTTTTCCCTTTAAAAAAACGCTCCCTTGCCTCTGAATGGGGGCTCTTTTCACTATGACGTGGTAGCACAATGAATTCCCTGCACTGAGATGTTGCTCACAGCCTTGAGACAAGGCACAAAGGGAGTGCAAATAAATGAACAATACGGTGGAAGAAACAAAGAGCAAAATGAAAGCAAGCAAGCAACAAAGGGGGAAAAAAGGAGAGGCAGGCTGTGGTGTTTAAAGCTGTGCCACACTAAACAAACACCACATAAAATGATGCAAAAATGATGCAGAACCAGGCTGCCATTTCTGTGGAAATGGGGAGTCCAGTCTGAAGAGGATGTTGATTCCAAGAGCAAGGACAGAGCTGGCAATTAAAGAGCAAGTTTCACATTGGCCTATTGCATCCCATCCCATCCCATCCCATGGGATCCTACCAGGGTGTTAGAAGGAATTTTCCTGCACCTGAAACACAGCTATATATGGGCTAACAGGTTAGCAATGTACAGCAGTGGCACACAAGAAAAAAAAGGTACTTTTGCTGTTGCGTGGGTCCTCCTTTCTTTTGTTCCTCCAATTCCAAAAGCTCCTCTAAAAATAAATATTCCTCACACCCACTAGTAACTGTACAAGACCGACTGACTCCCTTTAGAGAGCCATGGGGAGTCTTCTACCCCAGAGTCATATGGGCTTGCATGGAAAAGAGAAGAAAAGGAAAAGATAAAACATGTACTGCAAAGAGCTGGGTGCATGGGCTGTTGTATTGAAGGCTGGCAGGAAAAGACGCAATCACACCAGCAAGCTCAAAGCTGTACTCACTATGTCATCCATTTCTGCAATTTTAAATCAGCTTTTACTTCTTGAATAGCAATTTGGTCCTACATCCTCCTTTCTGATCTCCTCAGACCAGTCTCTCTCTACAACTCATTCTCAATTCTCTTCCCTCTTTTCTCCTTACTCCTCACTCCTTCTAGTCATCAAAGCAGTACCCTCCTCACTGAGTTCCCATATCAAATTGCCCCAAAAACCAGCACCAATGTCATTGCAGAGGAATTGTTATCTGCTGGATGCTAAATGGTTCTATGCAGATGACAGCCTTTCCTACAACATCAGAGCTATCTTTGGAGATTTTAGACACTTTTTAAACACATTCTTCCTTGGTGTCATGTACAAAACATTTAATGCAACAGTATCCAAATCTGTGTTTTGTAATCTGGAGCTCTTGATGGGAACCATCTACCCAGTACAATGTACAATGTGCTGCATGTGCAGCTGTGCCACACCTGCTTAACTTAGCTTAAGAAGCCTTGGTTTTCCTCACCTTTAATCATGTACTCATGCTCCTGCACCTCACTCTTGCTTGAACTGAACCTGGTGTTTGACCACCTGGATGTTGAATTAGCTCAGGATGAAAAATAACTTTCTCCTCAAAAGTCTGACATACAGCATAAATGCTTGTACCAGCATCAATGGGACAAGTGGGCTGGGAGAGAATGACAAAAAACAACTATGGTGAAATGGGAGAATTATAAGATTTCAGCTGGTTACTTCAAATCACAGCCTTACTGCACTCAGCAGTTGCAGCCTTCAAGACAAAAATAGCTCAGCCAACTGCATCCTGAACAGGGTCAAAAGCTCAACCCAGAACTATGAATTCTGCATCTAGCTACATTCCTGCAATTAGACAACAGAACTGTATCTGCCATATAACAACCTCTCCTCCCTCCTTCTTCTCAAAACATGTGATTCTTAGATGACTAGCCATGACCTGCAATCATTCTTGTTTATTACTGTCTGCCTGGAAAATCTGGTAGGGTAACAGCAGAGATGTCTGTTCTTCATGGACATTTCTTTGCAAGGTGACTGTGAGGATCTCAAAACCTTTTGCAAACATCCTTTAGTGATGACTCACAGCACCTTCTCTCATTTGTGTTTAATGCTAAAATGGAGGCCACAGTGTCAGTATAAAGAATGTGATGGCACCAAAGTCTTCAGCAACTGCTGCTTCTACCTCATTCACACTCCTTCTTTTTGCCACAGCCACCTCCCAGCTGGCTGAGCCTCAAAATGGTTCATTACTTTACAAACCTGTTGGTGTAGCTTCCAACTGAAAACAAACAAACCCAACACAGGGGGTTTTGTTATTCTTGTATTGCTTTATAATCTCAACATTTACCAGAGGGACAATTCTGCTTGGAAAATGTTGACTAATGATGAGCATAGTGGTAACACGTGTCAGAGGGGCAGGAATGAGATGTGAAAGAAGGAGAAAGCAAAGGAAAGGGTGGTGGTGATGATGATGATGATGATGATGATGATGGGAAGTGAAGTTGCAATACCTAAAGCTTGAAATACCAAAGAAGACTCAGTGTCATCAAGCCACCCTCCCAGGCACAGAGAAACTGAATAACTTGTTCACAGGAAAAGAGTGAGTTATTGTCAGAGAGTAAAATTTTAAGATATGGAGACTCCTGCTTATCTCCTCTCTCAACTCCAAACATGGTTCTGCTCTGCTTGTGTGAAACCACAGTGAGAAAGTAACTAGTACAAATCCAGCTGGTGGTTGTCTCACCTAGGTATATTATTAATATTTGGCAGCTCATGGAAGTTTCTATTCTGGTTCCAAAAGAGAAGAGAAACCATGATATTCAAAAGCCTGAGCCAGGCCTTGTTTTTAAAGGTAGCATGCACACACACACACACATACACACAGAGGTGATCCACCTCTGCCTTCTTCCCTTCCTTTTTTTCTCTTTGCCTCTGCTACCACAAGAAAATTGCACTAGCTAGGTTTAAAATGGATGTTACAAAGAAATGTTTAGGTAATTTTCAAAGATTAGTTTTAAAACTGTGCAAAGGTCTGGGTAATCACCTCTTAATTTTCAGAAGGCTCTTTCAGCTGAGGAAATCTCAGATGTGTCACTTAACTAGTACAGTGGAACTGGAGAAAATGTCTGCATGGATGCACAGATGCACAGCTTTCTGTGATTAGAGCCTATGTATATAAAGATTGAGGGAATAATTTTCAGTCCTCAAGACATTCCACATTCTCTCCCTGCATGCAAGCACAGGGCACCCTCCATGGAGAAGCTGTCTGGACAGTAGGGTGCATATGGGAGCAGCAGGGATACTTCCCCAGTCCCATCCACAACTTGCTGTGGCAAATTTCTCCCTGTTGTGCTTCCAGAGAAACAGAAACACCCTCCAGCCTTCTATGGGATGCAAACAAGCCTTCCACATATACTCTGTGTATCAGAAAATGGAAAGAGAGTAGAAGACTACATTTTAAAGCCTTGCAACTCATATTCAACAGCAGAGCCTAGCAATTTACTAAGCAATTCAATGCAAGCCTGTGATACAGTTAAACCACCTCCTGGGTTTTACTCTGCAAGCTAGCTTGGCTTCCCCACTTTATTGCTGTGCTTGCTGGGCTTAATATTCATTCTAACCTTTGGATCACAGAAGGCACTGCAATCTCCAAGTCACTGCCCTTAATAGGCCAACACTTTTCTGAGGACAACTATTCCTGGACATCAACCACTTTCCCAACATATGATACTCTTTCTGCTTCTATCTGCCAATTCCTTTCTGTTGATCACCTTCCTCTGGCTGATGCCCACATTCCCTCACTCCTGTAGATGCACTGCTTTGGCTCCCAGCTGTGTGCAGCTGGCAGGAACTCAGGGTCCAGACAAAACTGTGGCTGTACTCCATCACATTCTCTGGATTAGAGTTGATGTTGGTCTCCTGCTAGGGACAAAAGAGAAGCTGCACACTTTCATGTGCTTTTCTGTCGCTGTTGAAACACAGCTATAAGTTCCATGCAAAGGGTATCTGAGGCACCAGCCTTCTGGCCACATTTACATTTTTTCCTACTTTGCCACCCCCCTCAACACCTCTAACACGAAGCTTGTGTTGTAGATTTTTGTTGTGCTGGAAGAAAGTGGGTTTGGCTGGAACAAAATGCTCCCCTTGCTCTCCTGGATGGATGTAGGCACATGGGTAATTTCCCAGTCAGCACAGCCTCAGCATTCTGCAGATAAAAACTAAAGATGCTCTTGCAAACATTATGTGCTGGCATGAAAGAGAGAAGTCTCCACTAATGAAGCTAATATTTACTCTCATTGACAATTTGGGGGGATGTTTATTGTCTTTTCATCTGCTTGATGTGAGACTCCATCATGTTAGTGGTACATCTGACACATTTGCAATAGCCCACCCTGCAGAGGAGGGCAGCAGGAGATGGAAACAAATATGCTCAGTACAATCACACAGACAGCTACCATTTGAATTAAAAGAGCATCCCTGTTACAAGAGAGTGCTGGTTAGATCTTTCCCTCTCAATGCAAACAAGAATGGGCAGGGATGTAGCTGAGAGAGGAAAAAAGTAGAGCAATGTAAGCATAAAGAAAAATAATTGAGGCCATACATAAATAGGTGGAGGGTTCTAGAAATTCATGAAGCCACTGACTTCCCAGAGCAGGAAGCCAAAGCATACAAGCCAGCTATGACCCAGCTGCCCATTTTGCCTATTCCAAGGTGCTGGAGAGTCACCCTATCTTCTGCTGCCTCCACCTCTGTGTGACTGGGGACAGAATATATGGACAGCTGCTATTTCCAACATCAGGGCTAACAGCATGATGTGTCCTCAATCCTCTGATCTCTACACAGGGAGAGGTGATCCACACAGGGTCACCACCACTGCTCTGCCATCTGTACCCTGTCCCTTCCTTCCCTGTTCTGTCACAGGAGCAGATCTCAGGATCATAGATCAAAGGAGGTGTGTTGGTGGATGAGGAGCTGGACATGACCCAGCAACACATGCTGGCAGTCCAAAAAGGCCAAACATATCCTGGGCTGCATCCAAAGCAGTGTGGCCAGCAGGGTGAGGGAGGGGATTCTGTCCCTCTGCTTGGCTTTGGTGAAGCCTCACCTGCATCCAGCATCCAGGGTCCCCAAGAAGGACATGGACATGCTGGAGCAAGTCCAGAGGAGACTACAAAGATGATCAGAGGGCTGGAGCACCTCTTATAAAGACAGACTGAGAGAGCTGGGGTTGTTCAGCCTGAAGAAGAGAAGGCTCCAGGAAGACCTTAGAGCACCTGTCAGTACCTGCAGGGAACCTACAATAGAGCTGGAGAGGGACATTTTACAAAGGCATGTAGTGATTGGAAAAGAGGAAATGGCATTAATCTGACAGAGAGTAGGTTTAGATTAGGTGTTAGGAAGAAATTCTTTACTGTAAGGGTAAAACACTGTAAGAGGTTGCCCAGAGAAGCTGTGGCTGCCCTATCCCTACAAGTGTCCAAGGGCAGGTTGGATAGAACTTTGAGCAACCTGGTCTATATGAAGATGTCCCCCTCCATGGCAGGGGTATTAGAACTTGATGGTGCCTTATAACCACATCATTCTATGAGTTTATCTCAGTATCTGTTCCTCTTAGTTAGGGCAGCTAAATTCACTTCTGTTGTGTTGCTGAAAAACCTGACACTGCTCTGGAAAGGTGCTGCATTTATTTAAAAGTGTGCTCCATTTGCAGTGTGATGGCTTTTGATCTTACCAGGGACAAGCTCCCATTTAAAAAGCAGGTTATCTGCTGTAGCTCTTAATGGGACGACAGCCACAAGCAGCTCCTGGTTAGAGACACGGTGAGCAGCCTCACAGTGAGGAAGGTTGCTTGTTCCTTCCTGGCAGAGGCACAAAAGCAGCCTCACTTCCAACAGCTCTCTAACAAACCAGCTCAGTGTTTGTCCCAGGTTGGCCCAAACACCTGGCACCTGGCGCAGCACACGGCTGAATTGCATTCTGGTGAAAGTCACCCTGAAGTCCACGTGCTAAACTGGCTCCTAACACAGCTGTGTTATTCATTTGTTGAATGACAGAGAGAATTGCTAGGGATGCAGGTAATAAAGGAAGCAGTATGTTTTAAAACTTAACAAAAAATACTGATAGGAGATTTCAATAACTTCCAGTAGGAACCCATCACAAAAGAAGCTCTGTTTACAGCAGCTCCTCCATGCCAAAACATTTAGTCTCATTACTGTAGATGCTTAAGCAATCATGTCTTAGACTGCTTTGTTTCATAGCAGAATTGATCGCTAAAGATTATGAACTGAGGAGTAGCAAAAGTTCTACAAAGGAAGACACAAAAGCACACTGTTGAAGAGCTATAGACAAAATATCCAAATGTTGCAAGGAAAACGCTCACAAGTGTAGACTTAGGATCATCTGACACGCAGAAAGAACATCACCAAAGGGACAAAATCATCCACTCACGGATAGGAAATGCCAGGATTAAAGCTGCCTGTGAAACCTTTGTGCCCTGCTGGTGGTAAGGCACTCTGATATGAACTCCAGCTGCAGGATCACAAACTGTTTTTCCTGAGGAACCCACGCCATACTCTGCACAGGCAAGGGATGAACATGAACTCTGATGCTGCAACCATTGATATGTGGCCTGCACACTTCTGGGTCATGGCAGAACACATCTCATCTGGATCAGATGCAAGAATACAATCACATTTTAATAATCTTTTCAGCCAAAGCTCACAGGATTTATTGCTCTTAGGAACCATTAAATTCATATAGGGACTTACACCAGCTGTGGAAGGACAGACCACACTTGACTCATCATGAAGTCAGTGAAGCGCAGACAGACTGTGCATGATATACAATCTGCCAGAACAGAGTGTCCCTTCACTTCTTTAAAAAGCATTTGACACAGCAGAGTAAGTATGTACCATTTCATCACTGAGCATCATGCAGCCATGGTGCGTTCGCCCTGGTCCTAGAATTGGACTTACCATTTCATACAGTCATGGATCGGATAAACAAACATGCTGATCCTTGCTGTCCTCATTCCACATGGATCTCTCCACCTGGTATCCTGTCCACAAGCTGAATCTTGCACTGGATGCACAACTGCGATTTTCCCTGGACATATTTCTCCCCAGTTCTCTCAGCACAGTATCACACTGCAGGTCTCCATGGCATGATAAAGTGCTAGGCCAACTTACTGGGACCAGCTCTTAGAAATCACAAGCTCTAACTCTCTGTCTGGTAAGTCTAAGATATGAAAGGAATTATTTTTTTCAGAGTTATTCCTCACTCAATAGAAGTGGTCAATAAATGCAATTTGTAATCTTCCATAAAATATAATTCCTGAAGAAAAAACCTATAGTCCATTATAGCTTCACTTATCTATTTAGCTGGCACAAAACTTCTGCCAGCAGTGCTTGTCCCTCTGCAGTGATGCAGCAGTTTCTCACAGCTGTATCAACCTGTGCACCCAAGAGGAGATGAAACCAATTGATAGCACGTGGATGACTGGATATTATTCCTGATTTCTCTTCTGTTTTGTTTCTCTGTAGCTGAGAGCATTAAACTGAGGGAGAGATAAACACTAGCTTTTTGCTTCTTTTGATGTGATCTGCTGTGTAGATCTTCCACAGGTCCCTGTGTGACTAATCCCTGGCACTCAGGTCTTTGTTAGATTGTTCTCTCTTCTCCCTACCTCCCCATTAGCCTGGTGACATGTATCTGCTAATAACAGAGGATATGCCTCCAAAATTCATCCACAAGGCTCAGAAAGAAGTCCTGCCTGATGTCAACAGGGAGAGAAGGAAAGGAATTCAAGGGCTATTTTGAGAATTATTAAATATCCTTGTTAGAAAGGAGATTAGCTTCATGAAAATCACAGCTGGTCTCTCTTTTTCAATTTTCACATTAGATTTAAATTGACTGCAAGTTCAGTAGCTCTGAGGGCAGAATAAGCTCACTACACTGGAAAATGTTTGCCTTTTGCTCAGCTTCAAGAGATGAGGGGTATCATCCTGTCCTTGGAAATGAAAAGCAGAAGCTCAATCAGAGAGGTCATCTAGTTTCAGAGGCAGACATGGACAAAAAGTACCCTCCTGACCTCTAAGTCTTCTGTATTTATATTTAGCAAATTACTTCAAGCCTCTTTCATTCTTTGAACAGGAATAATCCTTAAAAAATCTGTCACCTTTTCAATCACCTTCTGAGGACAGCTCAGAACAAGCCTGCCCTTTTGTCTTGTCTTAGTCCAAGTTTCAATTAGAAACTCTTTGATGCTGAGATCATTTTCTTTGCCTTGGAAAATTATTTCAGCATCCAGACTTTCATCCCAAGGGTGAATAATATGTATCCATATCCACAAGAATTTGTTCCAGCATTGGGATAAATCCTTTATTTCCTCCTGGACTTCCCTGACCTCCAGACCTAATTTTGACTTCCCTTACTTTTTTCATTCTAGCCCCTTAGATTGATTATTTTTTTCCTTTTTTCTCTTGGTGGCAAGAGAAGTAGTTTGGGAGACCACCAACCTTGCACCAGCACCTTTGATTGGACACTTTCTCCAGGCTCTTGTATGAAAGAAAGTGAAGCCCAGGCTCTGTGCTGAGCTCATCACTGCCTTCACAGCTTTATAAAGACAGGCTGATGTCACAAAGCAATTGAAGGCTCTGGTATGGTTCTGGTATGCTGTTCTTTGACAATGGTCTTACTCATTCACCTTTTGATGGAAACCCTTTATTTACTAAGTATCTATTGTCTCAAATAACAGCAGAAAACCTTTTCATGAACTTTACATTTTCATGTTTCACAGTAATTGCACAGGCATTTTTCTCTGGATTCTCTGGAGAGCGTGCTTTTAATTTTTGTTCTGCAATTCCAAGTACAGTTTTATGTGTGCCTTTGTTTGTTCCTACGTGACTTCCCATGATTAGGGATATTGTGGGGGCAATTAGGAATCAGCAGAACAGGGTAGTTTAAATTTCTCATCTCTCTCACACATTAGCTCTTTAGGAAAGTTTGAGCCTTTGAGGCTACAAATAAGCAGTTTATCTCCTGTGTCCTTTTTGTAAGCTATTCTGTGATTTCTTGCAAAACTGCTGGATGCAGTCGGATTGCTCCTGCAGAACTGACTGCAGTAAACCTGGATATGCAATCCAGAGCTCTTGACAATAAAGGGAGGCTATATGGAACAATAAACATTTGAGATTTAAAGAGTAAATATGTTGGTGTTCTTTCTGAATTCTGATCTAGTGCAAAGGGTCCAATTTCTGCATGTGGATTTATCCTGGATATTTTAACTATGTGTGTTGATGAGCTTGTTAGGATGGGTGCAATAACAGTCTCCTTCCCCACAAGGCAGTTGGTTAGGTATTTGTAATATAAAGTAGTTAAGTGATGATGGTGAATTGGAGTGACAGGTGAAAGAGGAAGAGGGAAATGGTCTGAGTCTCCTCCTAAAATGACAGAAGTGAGGCAGAGCCTAAAACCCAAATCATCTGTGCCTGTGCCTAATGTGTCAATGCCCAATATACTCTAAAAACTAATTTAGGAGCTGCAGGAACACAACGGCACATTCTTATTTCTTGCTATTCATCTGTATTTCTTATAATCTTCAGGGTTTCTGTGGTATTATATAAAAATTACATAAAAATTAGGAACACATCAACATTACCTCTTCAGCACAAATGCAAATAGATCCTTTCTTTCCACAGTTAGAGCTGGTGGCAGTAGCAAAAGGGATTTTTCTGTAACTGCCCCAGGTGAAAGTATGGCTGTAGTGTTTTAGTCCTCTCTCTCTCCTGTGCTTGTTAAGATCTTTACTAGAGAGACAGTACTATTGTTACTGCTAATGAAATATTCCTAGCAGTGTGCCAAACATGTTAAGCATCTTCCAGAGAGAAATACTCACTCAGCAAGATCCTTTCTTACATTTCCAACTGAATCAATGGCAGAGCCATCTCTTCTTGGAGGAGGGCACTGCCAATGAGTAAATAAGCTCTTGGAAGGAGTGAGGAATTGTGATAGGAAGATGAAACCAATCATCTGGCTGTGGACCCCTTCAATACTAGACAAGAAACACAGGGCTGCAACCCTTCTCTGTAGCTTGATTTCCAGAAAGTCTGAAAACTCCAAGGTAAGTAACATGCCAAAAAGCATTGAAATATCACTTCAGATTTTCATCTTTTAGCCCCAGTGTTAATACTTAATTTCTGAGGAATTTCATGTTTTCCCTGAACCTCAGTGCCAAAAAGCCCCTATGTTTACGTGTGATAGTCCTCTATTTAAAAAAAAAAAATCAGAGGGGAAAAAAGCCTGAAAATTATGACTGCCTCAACATGTTGAACATTTGTCTGAGCTGAATGTATGTCTTGACATGTCCTGACCGTACACTGCTTTAACTGGGATGCCTCAACCCCTATGAACTGGCACAACTCTAAGTTAAACAGCTTAAAACAGTTTAAGCCCTTGGAGTGGTTTAAGATAACTAAACCCCTTAAAAGTCATTATTACTAAAAGTTAAGCAACATCAAAAACGTATCAGAGATTCTGTATTACAGCCACTTTAGCATTGCAACTTTCTCAAACACAAACATTTCCAGTTTCATGACCCCACTGCCATGTTTTTGAAGGTGTGCACAAGTAAAGATCTCTGTTGTGATCTTCTGTGGATGATCAATCCTAATGCAGCTCACCACAAATATCAGATCTGAAAGTGCTGGGTTTATCCATCTTTTGCTATATTTATTCCAAGAGTAAACTTGACCAGAAAATATGAAATACTCTCTCAATGGTTTTGTTGATATACTTATAAAAATGTTATATGTTTACTATTTTTGACATCACTTGTCTCTGCATTTGTCATAACTCTTCACATAAGTGTGTTAGGGAGCAAACTGAGGAGCATGTGTGATTGTGTGAGGCAGCTTGAGGTTGATATGACCAAGTAACTGATGAGTGGCAAATCCTCAATCATTCCTAGTTCATTTCTAGAACTCAGAGTTCTGCATTTCAGAGGAAACACTCTTAAATTCTTTTACATAAGTAAAGTTTTTCCAAGAATCTTATCCCGGTATTTATTCAGCAGTAACCCCATCTTGCCTTACTGAACAAATTAACTGAGCTGCACAGGCAAAGTTACCATTGCTGCTCTGAGAGAGGAGGCGAGTGTCAGCTCACAAGGATGGAAGAAACAGGAGAATGGGAACCAGGTGTGCTGAGACCCTTTCCTCATTCACCACAGCAGGTCCCAGGGAAGAGCCTGGCTCTTTCTGCAGCAGTAACAGCTCCAGCAGTGCCCTGAGTTTTTGTGTTGGCCAAGCAGGTCCTGTGGCAATCAGCACCTTTCAGCCCCCAGCACTGCTGTGCTGTCTGTGCTTGCAGGACACCTGTCCCCAGCTGCTCCAGGCTTGTGGCAGAATCCCACATCTGCTCCTACAGCTTCTGTAAAAGAGGAAAAATGTAGCTCAAACAGCCTGTGCTTCTCAAAAATGCACTTTTGCCTTCTCTTTTTTTGAAAATTATTATGATGAGAGGTTTGATATCTCACCATAATGCTTGCTTTTAGCCACATAAATGCTCTTTTTCCACTGTGTAGTAATATTTTCTTTAACATAAGCCAGAGGAAGAAGCCTGACATAAAGAAGTTTATTAAGGAAAAGTCTTAAGTCCTAGAGGAGACAGTTTAATGAGTGGAATCTGGAGGTGGATGTGGCTCTCTAGTTGCTCACATTGACATCATAATTTCTGAATTGTTTCTCTATACTCTCCACACCACTGTCATGCCATAACAGGGAGCTGAATATAGTTGCAATGGCAGATCTGGCTTCTGAATGTCTGCAGTGTTAACGGTGGTGTGCAAAGTACATTCCACAATGCTTCTGAGGTATTAAAAGGAAACTAAAACAATGGCAACATCAAAATTTCACCTTAGTCCTTACAAGGGTTATCTGATATAGCTGGAACATCAGCTCCTTATCAGCCCTTTCCCACCTGAGATTACAGAGAAACTGCTCTTGGTGGAAAGCTCATGTCCATAGACTTTCCTTAAGAGGAAAAGAGAGTAAATTATGCACTGAACATGAACAACAAACCTAGATTTTACTTATGGACCTGGAGAGGAAAATCATCTGCCTGTGGCTGACCCTCTTCTCCAGTGCCTGTGCTCTTTGCCTGGGGCCAAGCAGGTGCTGTGTCACTGCTGTGACATTTCAGACTCTGCTGGTTTCCCTGTGAAAGGCTGGCACATTTTCACAGAATTTGGTTTGCAAGCTCTAGGTTCTTTCTAACCAGGCAGAGCAGAAGTGTTGCAGTCCTGCACTTTTTCAAATTTCCAGAAATACCACAGTAATGACAAAGGCTCTTCTAAGAAGTGGGGTAGCTTTGCATTGACCTCCAAACAAGGCAAAGGAGTGAATGCATCCATGCACGTCGATTTACAAAAAGATTTCCTGTGTGGGAAGTGCACAAGTTTTGCATCATCTTGTTCTCAGACATGGATGATAATGAAACAGTTTTGTTTGAAATTAAGGAAAAGAGGCCTGAGGTACACACCCAGCATGGAAAATTTCAGCCTAAATAGTCAAGTCTAGCGATGTTACAAGCAACTTCAGGGGGAAAAATTGGAAACAAAACAAAACAAAACAAAACAACAAAAAAAAGATTCTTGAAATGGAAATGATTGTGAAGCCCTAACTGTGGGTGAAGGTAGCTCTTGCTGCCTAGGATGAGTACATTTGAGAGGCTGCTTCTCAAATAAAAGCTGCAGAGCAGTAATAGGGCGTTGTTTGGCATTGCATTCTTGAATAGCTTTAGCAAACACAGAAGGCTGAAGACTAGGAGAAACAAGATAGATAAAAAGCAAAACAAAACAAAGGCTTACAAATAGTTGAGAGAACACTTGCATTTTCCATACAAACTGACAGGATGTTATAATTTCTGGAGCAGGGCAGGCTATATGTTCCTGGTTTTAGCAGAGAGGTTATAAAAAGGCAGTGACTGAGTTTCTAGGTCATAATGCAAGCTGTCATGTATTTCTCTTTTTGCCTTTCAAAGTGTGATGACTCAGTTTCACTAAAGTTTTTAACTCCTTTTAACTTTCCAGGCATGCTCCTCATCTGGGCTGAGTGCAATAGCACTCAGGAGAGGTCAGGATCTAGCCTATTTAGCATCCTCTTCACTGACAGCTTACAAACAAAATTTGGAGTTTAAGACACTTTGTACACACAGCCTATCACTCTCCATCCAAGTTGCCATTATTGGATAATTAAACAGGACAGGAGATTAAAATGTACTTGAATTAAAAGGTTTGGACTCATCACTACAATTTGTCATTAAATGACTCATCTACCATTGATCAAGGCCTGCAATTTTATTATACTTTTCCCTAAGACAAAAAAGAGATGGATAATTTGTCACTGCTGAGTACTGCACTTAAAATGTTTAATTTTTTTTTTAGTAGCTATATACATATGTGGTTCTTTGCATTTATTTTTTGTCTCATTCTCTCCAAAAAGCATGTACTCCTCTTCAAGCCTCTTGTTCTAATAGAAATCTTGACCTGCCATGATGAATTAAGCAGCATTTTACCTTCTCACAAAGTAAAAAAGCATTAATGTGTCTCCTTAGACCACATCCACTTCTGGAAGTTGAATGCTAATAAAGGCTTGAACTTGTTAATCTTACTTCAGCAAAACTTCTGTTCAACCTACCTAGCTGCATTTACAGCCAAGCTGGCTCAAGGCAGCTGCAAGTGAAGCTCTGTGTCAAGTCAGGAGACAAATCTGCTGACTGTGGTGCAGGCTGTGCCTCTGTGAGCTCTGAGGGCTGATTGCTAACCCAACCCTGGAGACTGCATCAAAGCAATGCAAAGTCCTCTGTGGATCATGAAAGGTGGGAGTCAGGGAAGAGCAGGTCTCAGGTTGCACCACCACCAAGATTAACCTTCTAGATATCTGACAGGGGTGGAACAAATCCTCTTTGCTCTGTGCCTTCCCAGGGAAACATTCATTTCTTGTGCAATGTTTTTCTGCACCTGTGTGTTAGTCTGGAAGACCTTCCACACAGAGTAGAGAAGCAACAGCTCTGGAAAGAAGGTGCTGTGTGAGGATTTTGCTTGCACGATGTGGGTGTCCCCAGCAATAAGCTGCAGTGACTCTAAGAGAACAGTGATGCCACCTTGCAAAGGCAAAGGCTGGGAAAACCATGGAATTCTCAGGGAAATCTGCATATGTGGTGGATACTGGTGAAAGTTTGGCTTGTCAGCTCCTAAACCAAAGCAATATATGCTGCGTTTCAGTAGACTGCCCATGCTTAGACCTGATGCATTCCTAGATCTCTGTATGAGAGACTTTCTCAGTCACATTGTATTTTCTTGCCCCAAGGATTGTAAGGTTTAGTTTCCTCTGAGGACTTCTGCAAGGGTACAAAGAGGATACATCTCTCCCATGCCCTGGTTTTCTTTAGGAAACCTGGGGCAGCAGGGATGTTTGCACAAGGCACTCAGGGCCACCAGAGCACTGGCCCCATTTGCTCTGTGACTGATTCCTTGGGTGTCTCTGCTTCACCAGTAGCACAGCTGTCATCAGCAGGCTGTGAGGCATCACTGCCTGTGCCCAGACTCACTGCCACCCTCTGTCCAGCCACACAGCACAGCCAAGGCACTGTGCATTCAGCACAGCCCATCTGCATGTCATGAAATCTAAATTTGCCCCCGGCTTTTTAACCATCCTCCCCAGGACTCTCCTTTCTGCACTGCTGACCAGTTTGCCCACTGCTCTTGAAAGCACACACATTCTTTATTCTTTGTGAAAATGAACAAGCTTTTGAACTTTGATATATTAATCCTGAATGAAAAAAGAAGATACAAGAGCAAGCCACCTGAAGAAATGTAAGCCACAGCCTGTCACAGAGATCAGTGAGTGTTTAGGTGCCTGTATTCCTCCTTGGATTTGGCCATTTGCCTGACAGCACTCACCATCAGACTTAGATTTTCACCAACTGTTTCCTGCAAGTCACAGTGAAAGCAAACTCCCACAGACTTCCACAGGGTTCTGCCAGTGCAAGGCCATCTTTTTTCAGAGCAATCCTCCAGCAATTATGAGAAGAGAGGCTGGGGATATTCTTCCTTGAATAATTAATTAATTGCCAATTCTTGGTGGTGTTATTAAACCCCCGTGACTCAGATATGACTGTGAAAATGTTAAGGACATGATTTATTTTACTGTCAGAAGAGATGATTTGTGTGCTTGGGATTTTCTCTTTGCAGGGTCAGAACAATTCAAACTCTTTACGTTCATCACTTGCCTCTAGCTAGGTTCACTTTTTGCTCTCCACAGGAGTGGAAAGTTTTAAATTAACACATAATACACGGAATTTGAGAAGGAAATCATGCTGCTTGTTCTTTATTTTCAGAATCTTGTAGCTGAACTACAGTGAAGTTTTGACCTTTTATTTAGGATAGTTCTGTAAACAAATGGGTGGGTACATGCATGATCTTTGCAAACAGATGCTTTAATATATTTTGGGCCTCAATCTGACATTTTGGGGTGCTGACTATCTTGCCAAAAACTCAATTACCTCAGTCAGCACTCATCTGCAAATATAGAGCCTGAGACCTGGTCCTTAAGGGCTGTCTTTGTCTGGTGAGCATGCAATTTATTTTTTTAAACTGACACCAATTCTCCCATATCAAATAATGCATTATATCTCAGAAGACATAGTAGGTCAACAGTTTGGACTGATGAGAGATGAAAATAGTAACATGTTCTAACTACAATAATTCTGTTCTGGAAAAGCTTGGTGTGGAGAAGAAAACAACCAGCCAAACCCCAGCCATACGTAGAAGTGCTATTATACCCGAGCTCCAACAGCTTAACTCCCTTCCCCAGCCTGCAACAGAAAAAATTATGATGCTTCTCTGTCCCACTGGCAGAAGAAAAAGGTGATTCTGGCTGATTTGCAGTATTCAACATTTGAACAATATTTGCACCTTTCCCAATTCAAATGCCAGAGAAGTGTGGCAATACCATTAAGCCTTATGAATCAGGAGCTAGTGAGATTTCAAGGAGTATGGGATGAGTGTTTCCTTCTCTTCCTCCTCTAGTTTCATGCCATTTCTCTGTCTTTTTAAAATCAAGCTGCCCTGCCCTTTACTGAGGTGCTGCCCTTCCTGGTGCTCCTCAATCACCCTCTGTGACCACTTGCTGCACCACCTCGTGTGTTAATTTGCCCAATAGTGGTTAACCCAGAAATGCCACTTCTGGGCCAGCTCCACTTGGTACCACCAACACCACTTCCCAGCCTGAACAACAACTGGCACTCTGTACACACTCAGTGCCAGACATTTCAGAGCAGCTGGAACTCACAGAACTGGCAGAGGTGCTGAAGTCCCCACTGTTGCCTGCACAGATACCTGTGCAACACCAGACAACACTGGTGAAAAGGCCTTGCAAACACCACATTCCTTCACCCCCTTCCCAAAGCCACCCACCTACCAGTGAAGGTCTGTGTCCCCAGTTCTCTCCCCCACTCACCCTTCATCTGCTCTGTGTGCCCTCAAGGAGACCTCAGCTCTACTGGTCTCTGTGTTGGGCCAGTGCTTGTGTACCTCCCCACCTTCCACTCCATGAGAATCACCAGGGAGTCCCCAGACCCAAGCAGGACTCAGGACCTTGCCCCTAACCTCACATTCAGTCTCTTCTGCTCCTTTGGAAGGACTGAGAGATTTTTACACATAAAACTATGGCAAGGGTATCAGCTGCAAGACTTTCTCCTGTCATTTTGTGTGTGAGCTTCCAACCTTCCTGCCACAAAACTGAAATTAGTCTGTTGCATGCTGTTAGAGAGTAACTGGGATTGATTCCTGCAATTGCTCCATATCAGAGGTGGGTAAGTGAATGTTTACCAGATACTGGTACTTTGGAGTTTGCTCAATATTATTAGATAGATCGGCATAATAAAGCACTTAGGAACCCTTTGATGTAAAGGCTGCGCAGGTATTTCAGATCTAAAATGTCCATGGTAGCAGAACATTTGCTTATATGCACACTTCCAGATTACCATGCACAGTACATGTTCTTCCTGGAGTTCCCTTCAGCTCTGCTAGGTCAGGCATTTTAGAGTTCAGTGTTAGCTGGCTTTGCACTACACATTATCACAATCTATTTGTCAAGAAAAAAAGCCTATTCATTTTTTGCCTAAATAAAATATGTGAATTTGAGAAAAGCAGCATTTCTAACAACACCGTGTACAGTACAAATCTTCAAGGATTTTTAACGTACGTGCTTCAAGGTGATCATAGCTCTTCTCAGAGAGGAACTTCCCTATAGACTATGCCATTACACATCACCAGGTATTTTACCTTTGAACCAGGTTGGACCTGCTCTTACTGGAAATAAGTAATTGTACTAACTGGATGGTTAGTTCCCAGAATAGTCACTTTATAACTAGGGAGAGTACTTAGACTGCAGCCTTTCAAATATCTGAATATATTACAACTTAATTACTTGGCAGCATTCAGGGGACAAAACCCCCCTCCATGAGTGCCACCTTAGTGAGTTCTTATTAGCAATGCTAATATTTGGGCTTCTGGACAAAAGATGATTACAGGTTAAATGATATTGGGATAGCATCCTGTGGTTGATTAAAATCGAAACAAACTGCTAATGCCATAAATAATGCATCTCTTTACAGGCCTAAATCCATTTCTAAGACAAGAAGAGAAAAATTTCTGATAAGTCTCCTCATGTTATGTACTACTGTGTACAAGTAACACATATGGTTTCTGTTGGGCATTTTTCCAAAGAAAAAAGAAATCAAAAGAGGCAAAAAAAGTGAAACGCATCTTCTTTTAAACCCAGGCATTATTATTAAAGGTTTTAGGGCTTTGTTTGGAATTGTAGTGCTAGTCTGGTAAACTTCTATGTAAAGTTACTACTAAATCAACAGAATGCTGCCATGGAACTGGTTCTTAGTTCAGTGAAACACAATAGGGCTTGTTGCTCTACCATCCCTTCTGCCCAAGCCTGGATATATTCTGTACAATGAAGGCAATATCATGGACTTCTGTCCTTGGGCATCATCTCTGTGGTATTTGCCTTCTAAATTAACCACACTATCTGAGGCCCAGCAAATCCTATGGGAAAATGCATTGAGGAGGCAGGATTTGACTTGCAGAGCTTTTAAGAAGGTTTTTGTGGAAGGCTTAATGCAGGTCAATGAAGGGTTTTAGGGAACTGCATTATTGTCTAATTTTTTTCAGATGCTTTTCATGTTCTAGAAATTTCATTGATGGAGTCCAGTATGTCTATGCTCCCAAAATGATATGTCAGGATCAATCTGATATGATGCTACTTTTGGTGCAAGGTGACAGACAAAGGGGAGGCACTACTGGATAATACAGGAGGAAGAGAAGACATGGTGTGTCGGGGAGTGTTGCAGAGTCTGCCCTTTCTTTCACAACCCAAATCACATCTTCATCCTCAGCCTGCACTGACACAAACAGGCAGGTTTTAAACTGGTCAACAAAGCTACAGGAAAAGCTACAGAAATCACAACAATGACAAGGCCTCCTTGTCAGCACCAGAGCAAGCACTGGGAGGATGGAATTATGTTACTATGTACCCTGCTGCCTCATCCAAAAGTGGTCCAGGTCCAGCTTTACAGGCCAGCATTTTCTCCTTGGGAATAGCCCCACCTTTGTGTTGTGAAGTCCTCTTTATGTCTCTGTCATCCAGTTTCTTATTCATAAACCTTGTCTGCTATCACTGCCATGAAGAAAAATGCTTGAAACAGTTAACATACCTTGGATGAGAGAAAACCCGGCACCCAGCTGACCTGAAGTGTGACTGAGTTCAGTCCTTTTGTCCTTACTGCCTTTCAAGTGGTCATTTTATGATATGCTGTCCCACTGTTCTCCCTACAAAAGAGAAAGCAGAGTGACATTTCCTACCCTTCCACTCTCCAAACTGACAGCAGATCACCCCTGTGGTGACTTCTTTTTCCCTTGTAAGCAGACAGGTACTTTACACAGAGTATCTGCTCTGGACAAGTGCCACAGTGGTTGGGGGAAACATCTGAAACCCTAGATACCATTCGGAGCTTCAGAGGGCACCCATATCTCCTCACAACAAAAATAGGCCAGAAATACAGTAAGAATAGACCTCTCTCTTGGGGTTTTGGCACATCAGCTCCTGTTTGAGGCCAGAGATGCCTGAAAATTTGAGAGACAAGGTTGAAAGAAATTTTGGTGCTCATAGGAGAGGAGACATAAAAAGGAGAAGGAAAGAAGTGAAAAAAAAAAAGTATGAAAGGGAAAGGGTAAGGAGAAAAAGGAAGGGACCTTGATGTTTTAAAGAAATATTTGAGTTTGTATTTATTTTAAAATTATTTTGGTCATGCCCAAGAATTACTAAGTCTCAGTGATCAGAACAAGCACTTCCCAAGGCTCTAGCTCTCCTCCTCCTCCTCACTGCCCTGCATCACATGCCACCCCCTACAGAAATGAAGAGTACAAAGGTGTTGTACAAACTATGAAATCAGAATGGTAGGGCTTTGTACTCCCTATGTCTTTATGCTGCAGAAAAAGATTACACACAGCACAGGGAAATGAAACATAAGTCTACTATAGCCTCAACACAGGAGATAGATCCCTGCTGGGGGATGTGATACTGCCATTGGCAGAAAGTGTCAGCACCCAGTGAAACTGGTGGGAGTTTAGGGCATGAAAAATAAAAGAAATGTAGGACTGGCACTGGAATATTCATTTAGAGCCCCTGACAACAGTGGGAATCCCTTCCTGGTTCAGCTGTTCCAGACCAGACTGGAAATGCCAGCCAGAAAACAGAGCAAAGAGATGCTACTATTGCCCATTATTTATTTAGACTTATTGTAATGTAAATACACATGAAGCCTGAGAAAGCAAAAGCTCAGAGTGTACCTTGTGCTTTGAGGATGTTTACAAATTGCCAGTCTTTATAAATAGAATAAGCAGGAATTAGGGAAAAAAAATCTCCTGAAGATATTTCCTGGTTCCTGCTTAAGCATGTGAAGGAAGAAAGAAGACCTACTCAACCTGGACATGGTCCAGATGCACAGTGTACCCTCCACATGGGGCTTTGCTCCTGGTAATGCTTTGTATTTGTGTTTGTCTTTTGAACTGATGGAACCCTGAACAGCAGCAGCAGGCCCAAAGAAAAGGTTGGCTGGTGCAGATGGTGCAAAGCCAGGCTTGGCAGGTTGTGGGCTGCAGACAGTATTGAGCAGCTCATGTGAGGGCCCAAGGAGGGAGGATTGAACAAGATGGCATAGTGGCATGGCCCTCAACCAGAGATGATAACACACCCTCTATTTCTTTGCCTTTTTTCAGCTTTTTGATGGAAAAAGCAGCTCTCACCCAAAATCCATTTGGGGCCAGTCTGCAAAGTCAACTGCTGTTTATATAAAAAGCTGCTATTCATTTAACAGCACAGTATTTCTGTGAAGTTCTGTTTGGATATAATTTCCTCATGTTTGTGGTGCTGTAAATCTGGCTGCACACAAGGACAGAAATATCCAAGCAGGTTGTTGCCAGAGTTCTCCCTCCAACATAGCACAGGATCTGCTAGGCCAGGTCACACTAGCAGCCACCAAGTTTAGTTTTAGTATCTTGTCTGAGGCATCAGGCAACGCCTTCTTCTCAAGAGGCAAATTCAGAATTCCATGAATGATTCAGTGCTGGCTATGAGGGAGAATAATTCCTTTCTCCCTAAATAAATCAAATACTCAGCATCCCAGAACTATTGCCATCAAATTCCAGTTTTACTTCTGCTTTGTGCTTCACACACACTTCCCCACTCACATGATGGCTTGCCTTTCCAAATATTGGGTGAACTCTGTCTCATGGGAGCCCACACTCTAAAAGGGTCCACCAAATCCCTTGTCCTTGTCATGCCACACACCACAGGGCACAGCCCATACCAGCCCACAGCCAGAAGCCAGGCATGTTCAGCTGCCCTGAGGAGAAAGCAGCTGAGGGAATGGATACTCCTATTGTCTTGCTTACGATTCAAACAGGATTTAAAATGTTGCAGGACCTTCCAAACAAGTGATTGCAGTTGTTTATGAAGGTGGTGTGGAGCAGGTCAGTTGGACTTGTGAATAGCACAAAGCCTTTCAGGAAACAGAAGTGCTTTGATGGATTCAATGATGGTATATGGGACTATGTAAACCTACTCACACTGATTTTCCAGACAATCACAAGCCCTTAAACATTTACTGAAACCAGTGCCAGCTGTCCAAGCCCTGTCCTACTGGAATCATGGCCTTCAGACACTGAACTTCAGTTTCTCATTCATAAAGACAAGTGGCAGTGCCTGTGCTGCTCATTCCTGGCCCTGGTAAAGGGCAAATTCTAAGGGGCTGGAGAACTAAAAGGCAGGTCCTGAGACTTGTCCCACCTTTCCTGAGGCTGCTGTGACACACCTGCCAGCTGGTGCAGCTGCCTCTGACTGCCCTCTAGTGCAGGGATCAAACTTGCTGAATAATTTAAAAGCTGGGGATAGGTATGAATGGAACAGACACCTGTGGCTGGATGGCGAAGCAGCTCTTTCTCAAGTATCAGAGGTCTATGGCTGGCAAAGAGATTCCCAAGTTGTATTCCAGGTGGCACATTGACCATGAATATGAGGCCACCAATGTGCTTTAACAGTGCAGAACAACCAGCTGTGTCTGTTTTTGCAAACAGAAATTCTCAGACAAATCACAGGTAAATCAGTAAATTATCACCAATTCAGAAGCATTACATTGTCATTTCATATTTTAGAAGTGTCAGAAATGGCTTTTGGGGCTAATGTATCTAAGAGGATACTTGACTAGTTCAGTCTTTGTCTCACATGTTGGTGATTGACTACTAAACTGATTCATGAGTCTTCTCACCTTACAGGAGGATTTAGAACTTTTCCATAAAAGAAGACGATATAGTTTCAAACGACTGAAATCTATGAAAGCTGAAGAAAAATATCCTTCTCTGCAACAGTGGAATCAGTCACTCCAGATAATTTTAAATAATCTTGACTTTTCTTTCATTGCTTCAGGCTTTAGAGACATTGTTAAGACAGAAAACAGAGCAATCTCATCATTAGATTCAGCAACCACCTGCAATTAGATACAGCAAGATAAAATTACATTACTGGAGAGAAAAGATCTACTTGCAGTGGTTCCACATAGACATCTGAACTATTTATCTTCTTCTGTACACCTGGTGTATTCTATCTACACTTCTTATCATGAGACAAATGAATCTGAATGAGCTGGGTCAGGATGACCACATTCTTGGAATCCACTTGATAGCTTCCTGTTGAAAAGTGGTATTATAAGGAGATGAAGTTAATAATGTGAACTATTCAGAAGAATGGCTATGGACTATAAAGCTTTTTAGCTTTTAAAAATTTTTGTGCCAGATTAGATCACTCAAGATCATCCAGAATATGGTATTTTTCCTGTGAGAGCATATCTGGGCAAAATATGAGAAATTATATAAATTTGTCCTGCAATCCATAATAGATAGGACTTATTTCAAGAGCATGGTGCTAATGAAGCACCATTAGACAGTCAGTGGTAGTAAAAGTGCTTTGTCTCTGTGGCTGTAGTTAATTCACCTGAGATGTGTTAATAGATCCTGTGTGCCTCTAGCTCCCCAATACTCACTAATATACCCACATACTTGCACAGCCTGCTGCCCATCCCCAGATTTGGCTATATCCGTGTGAAGCTTCTCATTCTTTCCAGATTATCTAGCCTAAACAAGCTAATTACCTGTAAACATTACCATCTCATACCCACCCCTCTTCCCAGCTCTTCTAATATATACAGGTGGCATCTACCATGCTCTTACATAACTAAAAAATCAGCCCAAAGTACTGTGGCCAAAACTAATTTTAATTTCAACAATTTAATTATATGATATGCAGTGTAAATGAACATCCTTCTCTGGTTCCTGGTGGAGAGTTATCCACATAAAACCACATCATTACAACATGTAGGTATAAATTCAAGGACAGACACCATGACACAGAGTCTAATTATGGCCAGAGCTTGAAGACATTGTTAGAAATTGCTATCACTGCTGCACCTATTCTGTGACTACTTAGAAGATTTTACCTTCAAGGGCACTTTCTGACTTACAATAAATGCACCTGAGCAGCTCCTTCTGGTCACATGAATAACTACTTCTTTTGAGAGTAGTTGTACCAGCCCTGCTGGTGTATCTTCTGCGAGGTCTCCACTAACTACAGTCAAATTATCAGGCTTCGGCAGCAGACCCAGGAAGAGAATCCCAGATTTATAAATGCTTCTGGCACTACACAGCCAGATTTTCAAGTTAACAGCAGGAACATCTGCACACAGATAGTGCAACTTCCCAGTAATAATGATGTGCTGACTACTTGGTGTGAATTCCCACTGGCTGAAAACATAAACACAGGGTGGAGGTGAATGTTTACCACTGGGCTAGCAAACTGATATTGACTGACAGCAAAAAAATAAGGGGATTTCTTCAAGCAGTTGTTTCTTAAAATTAATCTCATGACAAACACACAGGTCTGGGTAAATCTTCATAAAATTGGATGGAAGGATTGTTGAATTTCAGCCTTGGCTGGCTTTATCCCTCAGTAGCCTTGGGAAGAGTGTCAGTGTGCAAAATGATACTTACAGGCATATTTGCTCTTCCTCTCTCTCTTCCAGAGGTATTCTTAGCAAGCACCTGCTGCCACTGCTCCTGCCATTGAGAAACAAGGCTCATTTCAGACTGGGCTTTCCCTTATAAATGCAGTTATACAACAGCAAAAATTCAGAAGCTGTTTAACAATTCATTGTGTTTGACAACAGCTGGAAGAGAAGGAACATCTAAAAGGACAAACCACCACACATTCTGTGTCCCTTAATGTAACAGGTAAATACACTGTAAATGGAGTTATTGGAGTTGGAACAGATCAGCTGGTATGCCTGAGAGCACAGTGCACCACAGATCACAGCTGAACAAGTTTCTCTTAAACCCTCCTTCAACGTTTTATTTCCCTGCTTTCCTACAGGGAAACTGACTAAAAAATATGCATACATTTCATGCCAAAATATGTCTCTATCTAGCTTCAAATCAGAGGCATGGGAAAAACTCACACTGGCTTCAGCAGAGTTTGCTCAAGCCCTTCATCTATCCTAACCTACTGCTGATAGCTATTTGTGTCCCTAAACGACCCAGATGTCCCAGATGATAGCACATGAACAGTGTATCATACTAATCATAGCATGGAGCAATAACTTGACTGTTCCTAAACTATTTGGAGCTAGTAACTAGGAATGCAGAGATAAGCACAGGACACGGAACCTTCACAAGGGTGTCAGGAGCTCCATGGACTATTGGGTACTGACCTCTCTCCTCTAGGCCCCATTGAAAATTCCACAGCCTGTGAATCCCAGGCTGATCCCCTTTGCTCTTAGAACAAGGTATTGCTCTTCTGAAGACAGTGCAGAACTCCTATTGCACAAGCACAGGAATAAGGTAATATTTCTGTTTTCTCCCTTACGTGTTCTTATGCAGCAGTAAATGAAAGCTTGATGGGACATAGCTTTAGTGAAAAGGAAGCAAGATAACTGAAACATATTTTAAGGTCAGAGCATGCACACAGGCCAGTACTCCTGGTAGCACATGGTAGCTTCTTCCCAAGCTGCCCTGCAGTAGCCTCTGGATGTGTCTGGGTCCAAGCAAGGAAATGGTCTTCTATCATTACAATTTCAGAACAATAGAACTAACAAAGCACAACTGCTGTTCAATTACAATTTTATAGTATTATGCAAGATAAAAGCTCCTTCCCACCCACCCACTTCCCTAATACAATATTTAAGATTGAGGTTTTGTGAATCAGATAACCTTAAATTCAGTTTTCAAAGCAATGTTAACCCTGCCCAACAAGGCTAGTCAAACAGCAGAATGTGACAGACTACAATTTTAGCAAATAATTTGACAGAGTAGTTTCGTCTTGCCTTTCACTTTAGGAATATACACACACAGGCCAATGGGAGCAAAAAAGCAGAACTGAAAGAATTCTCTAATATAACGGTTAGAAAAACTTGATTTGTATCTCTGACTACCTCACAGTTATTCTTTATAAGCCCAGTTCCAGTTCTTTCTATCAAATATATCTGCCTTTAGATATTTTGTACATAATTGCTTCCCCATAACAGTAGGCAGTTCCAGCAGTCTTGCAGTTCTAGCAGTCTAGCAGCTCTTACTCCTCTGTGTTTTAATCACTTAGCCATCATTGGGATCTTTAATATAGAACACTGTGGTTTTAAAGGTGTCTCAGTCACTCTGTAGTTACAGTGCAAGTGTGTTGTGAGGTGGAACAGCATAGCCAGGAACCCTCCCCACTCCTCTGCTGGGCTAGGAAATGTGCTACCAAAATCCGTGCTACTTATTGCCCTGAAACTGTCCTGGAGTTCCACCTCCACCAATACCTTGTAACTAAAAATGGAGCTCTCTCCTCACCCCGAAGAGGTCGCTAATTAAAATCGGTATTTTTAGACTATAGGTATACTCAGATACACTGCAATTGAGACTATAAATATTTTGGGGTTTTATTTTCTTATAAAATTGTTCTCTAATAAAAGGACAGAAATTTCACCTTCACTGTAATGACAGCCCAACTTATGAAAATGTATATACTGGATATAAAACAGAGGAGAGAATAAATCAAAAGGTATTCAATGACTTCAGTAGTTAGCCTTTCAACTACATTAGTGGGTGATGGCAGAAACAACAAACAACTGCAAAGCAGCAATTGAGCAGCTGAATTTACTGCATCAGCTCCAACTACATTTTAAAGATAATTTTATTTTCCCACTTTTTGCCTTCCCTTTTTATTTGCCCTCCAAGCAAAGAAAACATTTATTGCAATTTCAGCCAAGGCTAGAGAGAGGCTTCAGGGAAGATGAGATGAGAATATTTGCAATTTCATCAATTTCCTAATAGCTCAAGTGAGACATTCCACTGCTCTGGGTTTTCTCCAGCATACTGGGTAGACAGAGACATGAGGGGAAATTTCCTGTTCCCTCATGGATCTGCACAACACTTTCTCACCACCTCTTCAACGTGCCCTGATGCTGTATCTGCTGTGCAAAGTATGGAACTCAGGCACACCTGAGTTATCTTCTGGCTTGGAAAGGAACCTGAAAGGATTACAGAAGGCTACAAAAAATGCTAAAATGCTGGAAATCAATGGAAGAGGAAAATCATACTCCTTCACCATTTCTAAGACCCATAGCTTAATATGGCAAATGGGGAAATGTTTTCTTTGATATGCTGTTCAATACATTACTTGCATTACTGGCTGGCACAGCTGTATGATACCCAGATATTTTCTTGGTGCTGATGCATGCACTCCTTACAGAAAAAGGCTACAGCTGTTAAAAGTGTTTCACAGATGCATAATGAAGACACTTAGATGACTTGACAGCTAAGAACTGAATACAGGTCTTTCAAATCTTGACTAATGCTTAGATTATTATGCCCCCTTCCCTTCTCCATCCATAGGGTCCAGTTATCAAGTATCTACTCTGACAAAGAGTAGCCCAACAAATGAAGTAGGATTTTGATCTTTCTACTTCTGCTTTTTTTAATGTCCCAAACTCATCAATTATCAAAATAAACTTGAGTAAGAAGGGTTCACTGGGTGGACAATTTTAATGTAAAATATTTGACACTGGAAGTAATTTTATACATTGCACCTTGTTTGTAAGCACTGCATTCAGTGAGGTTTTGTGTGCCTTCCAGGAAGGCCGACCTGCTCTCTAAAGACAAAAGATGCAGTAAAGAGAACTAAAGAAGAAAACAATTGGAAATTCACAATAATCAATGAAGATGCCCTTGATATCCATTCTAAGATGCAGGAAGTGCATTTTGCTTCACTGTACTTTTACAGACAAGGTAGGTGCTTTTATAGGGATGAATGCATAAATATTTCAGATGATAAGCAGCTTACATTGTGGACTTCAACTTTCCTAGTGCAAGCAAGAAAGCTGCTCTCAACCTTTAGCTTTTCTGTCATTCAGAAACACGTAAGCCCTGGACAGGAACAGGTCTGGTCTCATTACAGGGAAGAAACTGAGGCAGGGCTGCTACAGTCAAACACAGCAATTTGCTGTGAGAGAGTTAAGCTATATTCCTTTTCCTGCATGTGGGTTACTGAACTACACAGGTCTTTGTTAAAACTAGAATAATGTACAGTTATCCACACTCAGACTAATACAGAACATTGTCTTAAATAACATGCGCTAGAAAAGAGATTTGGATAAATTTAGTAGCATTACTGTAAACTGGTTACAAATAGGTTTAACTGAGACAAAGCTTAGTGACTGTTTAGTGAGTTCATGTCATTGTAGGTCTTACAAAAGGTGAAGAGACATTGTGGTGAAGCAACACTGAAACTCTTTGTTCACCAGACAGGGAAACTGGCAGTCAGGCAGTCAAAGCTTCCCTTTCAGAATACCAGCCCCTGTGTCAGCTGAATTATCTATCTGGACACCTCTGCCCTACCTACTCACCTGTTCTTTTCCCCCTCCCCTGCTGGGTCCTTGGCAGACACTATTTTGGGACGCTATTGTTTTGCCAGGACAGCCATCTCTGTGCCATCTATTTGTAGCAGATATCCTCCCCTGCACTCCTAGATGAGGGTGCAGGTGCTGCTGAGGAAGTCCCTTCCTTTCACTGCTGCCTAAAAAAATATTTTCTGAATTCTATTTGGAATTAGGCAAATGAAATTAATTCAGGCTAATCTAGGAATATGCTGGTACTCATCCCCCACTATCAATTTACACTCCACTGGAGTGGAGCTCAAGCCCAAGCCCAGGTATGTACATAGAGAAAGGTACTATACACCTCTATATAGGCAGCCCATCTAGCCCAATAAAAGTTGTTTTGGTTTAGAAGATCTGAGAAAATCCAAAATCATTCATGTTTGCTTGGGAAGTCAGCAAAAATGAGCAAAAATTGAGCAAAAATTGAGCAAAAATGCTAAGTATATCTAAGTAACTTTTAACCTAAAATCCACTCCCATGTGAATTACCAAAGCTACGATACATATTGTTGCCAATAAGGAATTTCACAGCCATGTCTGCTGAAGAGCTAGAGGACAAAAAGCAAATGATCCCTCCTTCAGGCCAGTTTCCTCCAGTCCTTTAGAGCTAGCAGGTGTGGCAGAAGCCAGTAGAAAGGACATAACCAGCTTATTACAGTCTCAATGCAGCCTTTTGGAGCTAGTGGGTATGATAAACATTTTCTGTCTAAGTAGTTCCAAGCATTTTTTTTTCTTCTACAGGCATAACTATTTCAGTTGGAAGTGTGTTCTCTCTCTCTTTTTTACCCCCCACATACTGAAAGGGTTGTATTGGCATCATACACCTTTATACAAATATAATCTTCATTCACAGTAGAGATCACAGAGCTTTAACTCCAGGATATTTAAAGCCTCTGCAATTTCTCTGTGTAGACAAACCACATAATTTCCAACACTTGGAGATTCATCCATCAGAGTTCTTGCGATTTGGCTTGTCACAGTGTTGGAGAGCTTCCCAAAACTCGCTGTCATGAAATATTGTCACAATATGCAGGATCCTTTCCTACAGTCCCACTTCAGAAAGGCAGAAGTTACACCCAGGAGCCACTGGCCTTCAAAACCTAGAGCCCTTTTTCTTCTCTTCACATAGCTGACCTTGAGCTGTTCTTGCTCCAGCTATTCTCTGCCTCTCTTCTTTCACTGAGGAGTTTGCTCTGCTCGCTCTGACATTCCTGGGTCATAATTCACATCTTAATACCCATCTCTGGATGTCTCATGTGCGAGTTAAATGGCAGAAAAAAAAAAGCTCCACACAAAAAAGATCCAAAACTCTGCCCTTCCACAACCCTCTTACAGGCTTGTGTCTTCTCTGTCATGAGAAGCCAGAATGCATTGTATCAGGCTTCAAAGATCAGACTGCTTGTGGAAGACACTAAAATATCCTCTCAGCAGGGAGAGAATGACCCTAATTTGCAGTGCTATCCATTATTTTGGAACAGGCAGCAAGTCCAGTCCCAATAGCTCAAAACTGCTCCCACAAGCTCTGATCCTTTAACCCTGGCACTTCTCCTGCCTCCATCTACTGAGGAATCCTTTCCACAGCCTAAAGGAGGAGCTTGGCTGGGACAAATGTTGAAAGCAGGTGGGCAGTCAATGACTTGGGATTAGCTCAGAAGCATCTGCTCCTGGCAGCTCTTCAGAACCACGGGGATGATGCATGAACCACAGCCACCTCACCCCACAGCAGCCAGAGGGGCAACACTTGGTGCCATGCTCCTTCATTTTCCAGCCAGGACTTATCTTATGAACCTTCCCTACTTAATTGCTACAGGATGACAGCAAGGATGACAAGGATAGTGTGAGCTGAACAATTCCAGAGAGGAAAACACCTTTGTACCTCACCTCAGATGATTACAGAAAAAAATCTAGAAATATAAAAAACACATATTTTCTTGATTCCTGGTATAAAACTAACATTTCTATTGTTTCTCTTTTTTTGTGTGTGTGTGAAACTAATCACTCTTGTCGGCTTCTCCTTGAAATGTTCAACCTCCTTATCTGTTTTTGCCAGACCTGGACCCAAAAAAATCCAAACAAATTCAGCATGATGTAGACTGTGTCATAGAGTTCATCCTATTCAAAAGTTTCTGGCTAAAGAAAGAGGAATCCCCATAAGAGCAGAAGTAAAATATGATGTGTCTCAACAGAAGCATGAGCACAGAGGTGCACTGGGACCTCAAGGCCTTCAGAGTCAGAAAATCACAGGTGCTGCCTGCTATAATGAAAGAACACCTACTGAAAATAGAGCCATGAGAGTTTGGTGCAAGAGTTTATTGAGTGTCACAACAGCCTCCAGAAATGCTCTGCAAAGATGTTTCACAGAGTGCTGTATCAGGCTCTGAGGACAGCCCTGACTGACCCTCCAGTGGGCACTTTGCCTTCAGCCAACAAGTCACATTTGGAGAAAGCACCATCTTTGGGGACATAATAAAGGAACTGCTTTCAAAACTAGAAACCTAACAGCTGTAGGACTAATTGCAGGCATAGCACAAACTGCTCAGGAGTCTAATTTTATATGTAAATGGCAATTAGGCTCTTAGATCATTTGGGTTAGAAAATTTCACAGTAGACCATCTGGAATGTGCAGGAGCAGTAGTCCTGGCCACACACCACAAACATTTTTGTCCTCCTGTGGAAACTCAGCTGTCTGGGAGCAGGATGTCTCTTGCTGCTCTATAAGGAGCAGCTGTCCATGACCTCACATTTCAGTGATGACCTCATGCTGGGTCTGTCCCAGTAATTTCTAGGGGACTATTCCCATTTTGCCACATTGTAGAGAGAAGAATCTGCCTCATTGAGATGAATGTGTGAGAATGTGCACCCATGGGAAGATGTCACCATGTCCTGCCCCTTTCATCTCCCACACCTGAGAGATGAGTCCTAAAGATCAATACCTGCCAAACACCTGCTCCACCTCACATCACCTACCTTAATAAAAATACTGGTATTTTATTTATGTTACCAAATTAACAGAAATTATCATAAAAAAGCTATCTTGGCAGTGTCTAATAACAAGCTTTTTGGAGGCCTATATTTTTTTGCCATTGCTGCAACTCTTCAAAAATGTAATGCTTTGTTTTGACTTGACTAAGGGCTGGGGTGGGTAGGTGGGTGGTCTGGAATCCATATGGGCCACTTTAAGTACCTTAGTCACACCAGAAGCTTTGAGTTACCACAGCATCCTCTCTGTTTTTCCTGATAGCAATGATAGAACATCAAATTGAAAATAAAAAATAAAAATTTCCAGTTTAATCAGTTACAAACCACTTTAATAGCACTTCCCTTTCTAGAGATACTCAGCTTATGAGTTGTTTGCTGCCTGGTAACTGCTTTCTCTGACTAAGTTTTTAGAAATAAATAGCTCAGCATGTTTCTTTTAGTTATTCTCTCACTGACTCAAAATAATACTTTACTTATTTATTCCTCTTTTCTGTGCTCCTGCTTGTTCATTCTTTTTGAGCTCCACTTGCCAGTATTTGGACAGGAGACGACAAAGAGAACCCTGCTCAGGTGTTGATCCAATGTTCTCACGTGGTATCTTGCAGCCCTACGCCTCTGAAGATGTTTTCTGATGCTCTGTAAAGGCAACGACAGAGCAGCTCTTTAAAAATGCCTTTTATAGAGTGTCACTATTGAAAATGGTGTACCTAAATAAAAAATCCTGGTACTTCCTCCCACCATGAATGTCCTAGCAGCATCTGCTTGACAGTTTTCTATTTCCTGAAGCAATTTGGTCTGTCATGGTGTCACACGGTATCCAACAGCTGCTGCCAACCAAGAAGTGGCTTCAGAAACACAGCGGGTGAAGTTTCTTCTGGGCAGCCCTGGGATCTCCACATTCTTGGAGTCCTTGAGAGGGTTTCCTGTCCTACAGGATGCTTCACTTCCTTTTGATTATTGCAGTCAAACTTTTGCCAGGCAGGTAGGATTTTAAGACTTCAGAATTGCACAAACACCATTTGGGAATGTTTGAGAACAAAATATGATTTACTTGGGTACAGTACAGCCACATTATTCATGCAAATCCACTGCCAAGGGAGTCTTGTCATAATATACCATCTATTTAGGAAAAAAGAAATAAGGAAAAAAGTCTGCCCTTCTCATAACTGATGGGACATCATAAATCCTGGGTTCCAAGAGCTTTGGCCCTACACTGTAGGTCTGCTGATCTCATTATGCCTTCTATTTCTTTACTGAGACTTCTGTATTCCTGCCAAGTGTTGTTTCTGTATCCTTCTCTCTGGGCTTGGATAACTGTACTCCTCCCTCTTTTTTCAGGTCACCCCTGTGCTCTCTGTGCTGTCAGCTCTCAAGTGCACAAAGGTGAGCTAGAAAAACACCAGAAATGCCAGAAAATGGGCCCAGATAAGCACCAGCATGGAAAGAGTGTGGATGGCTGTGGATGACTGTGGATGGATGTAACTTGAGTTAAGCACACACCAAAATGACCATTTAAATCTGTAGTCATATCCCCTTTAGGCCACAAATCAGCTTTGTTTCACTGGTAGAGCCTCTTTAATACCATTTTGTTTTCTGCTGGTGTTTCTAAAGTTGCAGACAATATGAAATGTAAGAGATGCTCTTATTATTTTGCTGCAGCCTGGGAGGTGTGGAAAGAAGCCACCAGTGTGACCACTTGGTCCTGATTACAACTTGTGTGGATGCTGTTGTGATGGAGACTGACTGTGGTGCCAGATAGCCTGGGGAACAGCATCCAATGGGCTTTTTAGATAAATGCTTTTAATTTCAATACATTTTCATTTCTTTCTTGATAGTGAGTCTAGTCTTCTAGCTGAGCAACAACATCTATTGTTGCTGCCCAGTGGATTTGATTTCTGGCTTTGCAGACTGCACAGGAGTCAGGATCTGGGTTCTGGGTAGATGTGGAGTATTTGACACGATGCCTGACCATCTACAGGGATTTCTGCATGAGCAGAGAAACAAAAGAAACCCCACCTTGACTATATTGTGAAACAGGAGGGGGTCACAGGGAAAACACACACACACAGAGGACATACTATTTTTGCATCTCTGCTATTCTGGACAGTCTCTCCTATTGATTACATCACCAGACACTTCATGTTGCAAGGAAGGAGAAAGCAACAGGTTTCAGCAACCTTGTGTTTGGAGGCTGATCCTTTTCTATCCAGAACCAGATGGAAGCGGAAGGGGAACATTTGGGAACCTACACAAAGGATCAATAATGACACAGCAGTCAGCTTGCCCTTGGATCAAGGGCAGCTGAGCTTTCCTCACTGTGTTGGGAAAACGAAGAAAGGATCTGTTGGGCCAAGTGTCCTGGCACATCCATGCCCTAGCTCCATGCCTCCACTTCCAGCAGCACTTTGGTCTTGCCCCAGTGCTCATGGCTGAGCAGTGCAGCATCAGCAGGAGAATGGGCTGCTGGCAGGTTGCAGGCAGGTGAGGATACAGGTGCTCCTGGGGACTCTGAGGGGACAGACACCTTGAGACCCCTGGGTTTGCAGACTGGATTTGTTAGGCACGGCAGACAGAGCCAGGACCCAGTGCATGGTTGTTGTTCTGCAATTGAATTTCCACAATGTGTGGTGTGGCCTGTAATAGCCAGTGGGGTGCTTTCAAAGTGAAAGCTCTTAAATGTTATTAATGAATTATGGTGAAAGCAACAGTAAATAGAGGTTGCTAATTTAGTCAGGAAGTGTTTTAAGGTCTGATTGGTTTTAATTCTGAGGTCAAAGATTGATTGGGGTTGGATATTGTTGCTTGTCTGGAAGGCCAAGTAAAACACCTGGATGTGTGGAGCAATGTCATGGTCCTTCACCAGGGGACTCTGTAGGAGCCAGAGGCAAAGGTGACCCCTGGGCAGCACAATTTCTGACATGTTGTCATAGCATACCACAACATTTTAAGGGTTTTAGAAGTGGGAGGTGTGCTAATGGAAGTGCCAGAACACATGTGCCATCCCAGTGTGACCCATTCATACAAGAAAATAGTTTTTATCTATGGAGATTGCCTAATTCTAAGAAGCCCTCATATTTGCTTCCATCAGTGAGGTACTCTTGTGAAGTTTTTTGCTTGTTTTGGCCGCTCTATTTTAAAAGAAACAGCTTTTTGGAAAGTAATACACAGAAAGTAACCTGACAGTTTGTATCACACATTTGTCTAAGTTATCTTAAAATGCTGCAGAAAATTTATTACACAAATACACTGGCTACCATCACATTTTCCCTTTTCAGAATCTCTGAAAAACACAATCTGTTTAAAAATCACAAATTAGGCAACTAGTAATGATAGCATTCACTTCAAACTATTCTTTCAAAATTATTCATATTTTTTTCTGGCTTTTAAACTTCTAACTTTCATGTTTAAAAAATATTCTCAGCATCATCAGGGAAAGTTACAGTAACTAAATATAAAGAAAGCTGAACTTTAGTTAAGCCCA
This sequence comes from Parus major, assembly GCF_001522545.3. NCBI lineage: Eukaryota > Metazoa > Chordata > Aves > Passeriformes > Paridae > Parus > Parus major. The sequence continues at coordinate 93,401,511 of NC_031768.1, forward strand.
TAACTCTGACTACTGAGAAACTTCCAATAAAATAAGGAAATCTGGTGGTAATTGCTCTTGAGGAACCACACACACACACAGAATATTCTAAGTAGAAAGAATCAGTGAGTGGCTGGCTTGGGTGAAAGACTGAAGCAAAGACTGAAGCTTCATACTAGATCTAAGCCAGCACCAAGTTTCAAAATGGCTTATAAAAACAACAGGAAGAGCCTGTGAAGCTATTTCCTGAAGAAAGGAGGCCTTGTCCTTCCAGGCTTAGGATATCTCTGTAAAGCCATCTCATTCACTAAATCTGCCTTTGCTGGTAGCAAGATATACCTGAAATCACATAGCTTTGAAGGGATTATTCAAATCAGAGAAAGGAGTTTAAGGAATTTGGGGCACTGAAAAAATGTCACTCTTTATAAGTGTGTTTGGGAAAACAGTTCTGTTTTAGTTTGCTCCAGAGTTTGGGGATCCTAAAGAGGAGAACTGAGCCTTAGTAACATTCTTTTCCCAATCCAGATCAAAAGGTAAGAGGAATGTGTAAGATAATCCTCTCCAACACCTAGCATGTGGGCCACAGATACATCTTTCAAGGTGTGCTTCTACACCTGGCTCAACAATTGCATCTCCACAGGCCACTAAAAATCTCTCTTTTCAACTCCTCTCAGGTTTTTGTCTTTGTCTAACTTCATTCCTTTACCCTACTCTCTCAAATCTTCTCATCCCTACTTCTTTTTTCCATTCATTTTCTTTACAAGTTCTTTCTCTGTTGTCCTCCCTCCAGTTTTGCCCTCACAGTTCAGCTTGACCCATCCCACAGGCCTTATTCTGCTCAGGGAATAGAAGAATTCACCCATGTTTAGATCCTGATCTTACTGGGCCATGCCTTTAAGCTGCTTTTTTTCTGGTTCCCCTTCATACAGGACTTTACTCTCCTGTTGATTTCTAGTGACATCAAACCTTCCTCAATAGCTGATTTAGGATATGGCCCAGCCTACCACTAAGCGAACTCTACTGAAGAAACACCTCTTTTTCATGGACACATGTTCTCCCTTCATGTCCCACCTGATTTCTGAGTGCTGTCTGTCTTGCAGAAGTGGCTTCCTTTTTTTAGACAACCCCCTATACAATTATAGGAATTTTATATGTAATTTCCAAAACAGACATTACTTTGTTGCTGTCAGCTCCTTTCCAAATACTGTTGGGCTTTTGGCACTTCTGTGGCCTTCCAAATAATGGCACATAAGCCTTCTGTTGTGAGGGTTATATAGCTTGATTTAGCTTTGCTCCTCAGGCCTGTGTCAGCAGAACTGCGAGCACACCTCAACATCCTGGATGAAGTACACAAAGCAGGTTAACTCTTTGCCTTCACTTACAATGCAGCATCTGACAGTGAATGCTTAGCACCTGGTGTTCATCCATTTGTGGGAGTTATTTATAGCTCAGAGCAGGGAGTTCACACTCAAGAGACTGTGCCAGCCTTTGCTGAGTCAAAATGTACCAGCAGAACAGGACCAGCAAGAAGCTGTCAGAATCAGTGCAGTGCCTATGCCTGCTCCACTCCACGGGCTCCACTCCTGTTCCTGCTTAGGGGTACCATAATAGCACCTAAAGGCTCACCCAGAGTTAAGGGCTAGCTCTGCTGGATGACACACAAACATATTATTGAGGGAAGTCCATGGCACAAAAAGTTGGACACTGACACAGACAAAGGAGCAAGAAAGCATTATCTCCCCCAGCTCAAAACCAGGAACTGAAACAGTAGCTGTGACTTATCAAGGTCACTCAAGAATTGAGCAACAGCGATTGGAACAGAAATTTTTATTTCTCTGAGTCACAGCTCAGTGTCTCAGTCACAAGACCATCCTTCACCTCTCACTCTTTTCCCAAGGGAAGAACATGCCATTCCTATTTGCTTACCTAGCAGCAGTCCTAGCTGCAGGCAATAGGGTCCCTCTAAGCAGGCAGGATCCCAGCAAGGGTGAAGCCTGAAGCAATAGGGACACATGAGCACTTGCCTCCCTTCTGGGGGCATATGACACAGCTGGTGTGCATTAGAAAGGCTGCCTGATTCTTACAGCACCCTCAGATTTCATGCCCCATAAAGCTGATGGAGACAAGGAGAACTTGCAGCCCGATCCCCCTCAGATTAGGTTTCTGAGCATTTCCTTTATGGCATGTGGAGAGAATCTGAAGGAGAGTTCAACAGCACAGATATTTTCCTGGCAAGGGAAGAGCTTTGAAGCTCTCAAGTGGTCCCAGAATAAACTTCATGACTTGGGAATGAACACTATGTGCTGACAACATCATCAGTTCAAGGCTTTAAAGGCCAGCTTTTCAAGACAGCTTTTCTTGGTGCCCACTGAGGGCTGTGATCCAGATAGATTTTTCTAGAATGGGTTAAATGGGACATCTCTGTGGGATGCTTCCATGGGTATGCATGCTCATCTCCATGCACATCAAAGGATGGGAAGCACTCACCTGTGAGAAGCAGAGGTGAACTGGAGATTTCTGGTAAACCCAGTCCTGCTGGTTCCCCTCATAAACCTGAAGTCTCACTGCAGGGGGAATTGAGGGGAAAGGGAATCATTGGGATCCCACAATCTGGGAAAGGAATTGCAACAAACACAGAGACATGGTTTAGGCTGATGTAGCATATCCAGACAGAATAGGAAAGGCCCTACAAATACCAAAAATAATTGCATAATGAAAAAGCAGTAACTTATATTAAGTGATTCCTTGCAGGAGATGGACAGGGATCTAAATGGGAAGAAGATACTGGTCAGATGGATGTTATGAGATGCCTGCTGGCTAAGAAACAGTGTGGAGGATTAAAAAAGGTTGTCTAATGAAAGTAGATGCTGTAGCAAAATTCTGGCTCAGTTGAAATCCAAGACAGAAAAAGACTTCAGGGAAGTCTAGGTATGACTGGGGAGATTTGCTGTGCTCACAAGCCTGCAGGCACTGTTTTTGCTCACAGTCACACCATGCTGCATGTGTGGTACTGCCATGTACTTGAACGCCAGCTAGGCCAGTTTATGAGGAAAACTGCTATTTAGAAAGTACAAACATCTAGTTATATCACCCACTCTATCTTCAAAGCCTTTCAAACTTTGGGGCAGTTCTTGGCTTCAGGCAGGAAAGCTGAACAGCAAAGATTTCCCTGTTCCTCCATGTGGTCCTGTGAATGGTTTCTTGAAAATCTTGAAACAAAGTTGTTTTTATGCATGAAACTTGGACCATTCAACACTGAGTTTCATGATCTACACTTCTACTGTAGTGGCAGTTTCACTTATCATTCCTACCAGGTCCAAGACAAGCAATAGCTTGGGAACTAAGACGTAGGGCAGAGTGGCTGGAAAGCTGCCTGGTGAGAAAGGACCCAGGGTTGCTGGTTGAGAGGGGCTGAACACGAACCAGTGTGTGCCCAGGTGATCAAGAAAACCAACAGCATCCTGGCCTGTATCCATAATGGTGTGGCCAGCAGGACCAAGGTAGGAATTGTCCCCCTGAAGCAGTGTACCCTCCTGGTAAGGCTGCAGCTTGAATCCTGTGTCCAGTTTTGGGCTCCTCACTGCAAGAAAGACACTGAAGTGCTGGAGTGTGTCCAGAGAAGAGCAGTAGAACTGGTGAAGAGTCTGGAGCACAAGTCCTGTGAGGAGCAGTTCAGGGAGCTGGGTTGTTTAGCCTGGAGAAAAGGAGGCTTAGGGGGGGCCTTATCACTCTCTACAACTCCCTGAAGGGAGTCCGTAGCCAGGTGGGGGTCAAACTCTTCTCCCAAGTAACCAGCAATAAGACAAGAGGAAATGGCCTCAAGTTGCACCAGGGGAGTTTTAGATTGGATATTAGGAAAAATCTCTTCACCGAAAGGGTTGTCAAGTATTGGAATGGGCTTGCCAGGGAAGTGTTTGAGTCTTCATCCCTGGAGGTATTCAAAATACGTGTAGATGTGCTCAGGGACATGGTTTAGTGTTGTACTTGGCAGTGTAAGGTTAATGGTTGGTCTTGATGATCCCAAAAGTCTTTTCCAGCCTAAACAATTCCATGATTCTAACCAGTGTCTGCAGAGAGGTTCCTGGGCTCAGGACATTTTCTGACAGTGGGAGAGCAGAAGCAGTCTGCAAAACAGAGCAAGACAGTTTTTCTTCAACAAGGAGCCCCACACAGCTCCCGGCCTCATTAAGCTGGAGCTCCAAGTTCGTGACCATTTTTCCTTCTTGCAGAGGGAAGAGGAGTAAAATATTATTACTGTCTTACTCACACCTGCCCCCAGGTTTAGGAAAAAATCAGTAATTGCAATCAAAGCTACAGGCAAAAAGCTGGTGACAGCTGGGTAGGTTTTGTAATCGACAGAGCAAAATCACTGTAGGGTCTCCCCACTGAGATTCTCTTTCAACTTTGCAGGTTCTCCCACCTGGTGGGAAACAGAGCAGGAGAGCACGACAGAGGAGCCAAGCACGACTACAGACAAATGTGTTCAGATGTTGTATCTGCCTTGAGCTGACACAACCTCTGCTGCAGTTCAGTTCACCACTTTTCCCTCCTTTTTCTTATGCTGTATCCCCATACTGTAAGGTGATGCATTGCCACATCACCACATACACATTGAAGCCTGTGATGACAGTCCCAGGGCCAGTGAATTCCCACAGATACTTTAATCACAGGCCAAAGAAAGGGTAGCAGGAAACCAGCAATGATTAACAGAGAAGAGGATATGACAATTAGGCAGCCTGATGACAGAGGTCAAGCAGGAATACACATTGAAGGAAGAGAGGATTGCATGACTGGAACATTGCTTGTGACCACTGGACCACAGGGCTAGACTCTCTTGCTGTTACCATGCTGTGATGCCTCAGAGAAGAGGGGATAAGTCCATGTCAGTCATTCAGATACCAGGGAAGAAGAAAAGCAAAAAGGTTTGCAAGGGAGCAGCTGGTATATGAAGTGGCCTTCCCTTTAACTGTCTTGCTAATAACAGAAGCAATAACTTTCCAAAGGGTGAGACTGAGGCATGGTGGTGGAGATAGTGAGATATGAGCCCTCAAGTTCACTGTGTGAGCTGCTTAGCTGGAAGAGAGGATGGAGAGAAAAGGGAGAGAGTGGGACAGGTCTTTGGTCCCAGCTTTGTCACAGAGCCTGTGGTGCAAAGCAGGCAGAAAACTGACCAAAAGAATTGTACTGAGGCAGAGTGTAGCAGTGTCTCTCAGAAATGCAGTCTTTACAAAAAAAAAATAAAAAAAATCAAACCACACACAGCTTACTGCTTTTCCTTTACAATCAACTAAAAAATAGACTAAAATTTTTATGCGACTTTATTTTTCCCTCCTGTTTATATAAATTAAATAACATTTCCTTTCTCCTTCTCCTTTTTCTCATTTCTTGCAAGCAGGAATGTAGGTGTGTTTTCTTTTGGTGTGTATTTTCACAGTATTTTGTAGAAAACCTTTAATGTCTTACCAAGCACCTGTCATCTTTGACAGCAAGTTCATAAGCACTGACATGAAACACCCAGCTTTATGTCTATTACTTCTCTTGCTGTTTAGGAACATAAGAGGGGAGAGCACATCTAAATCTCTGGCCACTAGAGCAGTGTCCAAGGGAGATATATCTGTGGCACAGGTAGCACAAACCCTAAACTTTTAATAACATTATCTTTTAATCTTTTTGTGGGGTGACAGCTGGATAAAATGTTAGCTCATATCACCTTGCCCTCACACTTTTCTGAGACAAATATCTACTTGATTCATCTGAAGATCTGTTTCATTAAGATTAATAATTTATCAAAATATATAACAGCACTGACTGAATTTATATGTAATTAAGTAATTTTCCTTGTACACAGTTACTTCAAGTGCACCAAAGTTACATCCATATAAATGGGACAGTAGAGACTCCCTACCTAGAAAGACACATATATTATAAGAAAGGTCTCCATTCTCATCACAACTGAAACATAAAAGTTCTGATACTTCAGAGAACAAACACAGCTCACCCAAAGGGCAGCAGAAGCATTGACAAACCCCTTCCACACTGCACATAAATTTTGATTGGGGGGACTGCTTTCTTCTCTGACAACTCTTTTTTCTCCTCTGTGCATTGTAATAACGGGAGTGGCATGTGGCTCACGTGTGACAGCATCAGAGTTTTGTGTCCAAACCTCTGTGGCATCTCTGTCTCCCAAGTGGTCTTCAGTGGATCACAGATTACATCCATCAGCTGTGCCTGGTATGGGAGGGGTGGCAAAGAGTAGACAGCAAATGTAAAGCTGCAGAAAAAAACACAGAGCAAAAGCTGCTGGCTGAAGGGACCAAGAGGTGGGAATTAATTGTGTGAGTTTTGTCTGTGATGGGCAATATCTTCCAAGTCTGTCATATCAGCTTCTATCCACTGTATAAACCAAAAATTCTACCCAGGGCTCTCCCAAAGCCCTCCTTCCATTTGGACATGTATATTGTCTCAGCTAGAGTCATAATAACTCATTTCTTCTGTGCTCATCCTAGCACCACTGCGTTGTTGCTGTGGTGATCTACAACTGTGACAGCCGTGAGAGTGATGGACGGAGCAAATGGAAAGCCATGGGAAATCAGAGGACAGAAGCTTGCAACAGGGCACCTCTGCCAGGTGCTTCAGCTGGCAAGGGGGAGAAGGGAGTGAAGAGGACATGAATGAGCTTGAATGGAGCAGACTAAAATGGAAGGGGGAAATAAAACACAGAAGAAAAGTAGGAGAGCTTTTATGACTTTATGGTGAGCCAGAGAGTAGTGATTTGGTAGAAAATTTGTTTTACTGCAGACTTCTCAAACAACTCTAGCCAAATCATCCCATGGTTTGAACATCAGTTGCTGTTCTGTAAAAAGTTTCTGAGAGAAGAACTGTCACAAAAGGTCACAGGCCATGGGAAATATAAAACAGAATGGCAACCACTTTCTAAGTGATAAAAAACAAGCTGAAAAACATCCAGGGGAAAAAAAAATAAAATATCTGAACATTCTCAACAAAGTCACAGTTCATGGAGGAAAGCAAACAGGAACAGACTGTGAGGGAGTTGAATCCGTTTCTGCTTGTCTCCATGATGGATCTATACCCAATATATGCAGTTACTATACTTTTAGGAAGCTCTTTTAGCTTTTTCTGCATTTGATGCATTTGTTGGCATCAGCATTGCAGGGCTTATCCCCAGTTGGCAAACATGAAATCTCACGTCCCTCAGCATCAGGGAAGGACAACAGCTTTCTGCTGAAACGGTGTTTTCCTTTCCCTGCTGTCATTCTCCTCCCACCAGGTGTTTTCTGTGAATCATTGTTTTGCACCCTAAGTTCTACTGATGTGGCTGAAAGCATAGACTTTAATTTAGGTAAAGTGGAGAAGACCTCTTGGATACGGATGTTGCCAAACTGATTTGTGATTAGGCAAATATAGCCCTGGAAGCCTCTCAGTCACTGAGTGCTATCACAGGAAGCCACAGAACAAAATGTCTTTCATTTGAGCGAAATCTTTTTAAAGCATCTGGCCTCTTTCCTTGCCTCTCCCATTAGAGACTGTTTCTAAACCTGATTGCTCTGATGGCTAGAAGCTTCCTTTTAATTTCTAGAGTAAATTCTTTCATGGTCAGTTTAGACTCAGTTGTTCTTGGGATGTCCTTCAGCTATAAAATCTTCTGATTTTTACACTTCAAGAGATTTATAGAGAGGAAATCTAGCCACTCTCATCCTTCACTTTCCTGGCTGTGAAAGCTAGTCTCTCTCAGTCTCTCTACAGAGGTTATGAGTCTCCCTGGCCCTGGCATCATGTGCTCACTCCTCTCTTCACCTGCTCCCATTGAAACTCATATTTCTAGGAAGTGGGCAGCAAGAACTGTACTCCATTCTTCAGATGAGATCTCTCCTGAGTCCTGCATATCACTAATCACTCTTCCTTCTCTTTCTGGATATCTCGTAGGATATTATTTGTCTTTACACACTTGCAACATTTTGGGGTTCACAGTCACTGTGCAATGACAGTGTTATTATTAAGTGCAAGTTTTTGTCGTTCTTTGGCATTTCCAGTTGTTGAGCCACAACAGTGTTGCTGTCACAAATGCTGATACATTTCTGCATATTAAAGCTAAGGCACTAGGAAAGCCAGCTACTGAATTCCACTCGTCCAAACTGATGCCTTCTCTTTCTGTACAACCTGACTTTGTCTCCCCATCAGCCAGCTCTTTATCTACCTTCTAACTTTTTCATAAATTCTATTTTAGCTATTAGTTTCACTTATGGCACTGGGTCAAGTACCTTATTGTAGTCTGGACAGGTAAGATCTGTATCATTTCCCCAGTCCAAAATAGTTGTTTTATCAAAGAGAAATATTGAGTTATTCTGGCATGCTCTGCCTTTGACAAAATAATATTGCATTGTTCTTTACTGTTCATTTGCCTCTGTGGTTTTTTTTTAATTATTCCCTCCTACAGATTGGCTCTAAAGCTGTAGGCACTGTGGTGGTCAGAAGAATGGGGCTGCATTTCCCTAGATTACACCCTTTTCCTTTTCTTAGAGATAACAGAAGCACTGCATCTGTTATTCTGCAGTCAGACAGTGCCACCACCAACTTGACAGATTAATTAAAAATCCGCCCTGTAAGATTTGCCATTTCATATGCCAACTATCTCAATATTCTGAGATATTCTGGTCCCTGTGACTGGAGCTGATCAAGATGCTTACGTTCCCGTTTCATCTCAAATGCAGTCATTTCCTTTTCTGTACACACAGTGTTTGCTCCATATTCTCCTTTGTCAGAATTACTGAAAATTGGAGTGTTACTCATTTAATTCATGTAGTCCTTGGGTCACACCTAGGATCCCCTCATTTTTTTTCTCCAAGCATGCACAGGTCCTTCCCACATCATGTCACAAAGAAATCACTTTTTGTTTCTTTTACTTGCCTTTGCAATATGTGTCTCAGGCTGCCTTTAATCATTCTTAATTAACTTTTACTGCTTTAACCTTCCTGCTCTACAGCACACAGCAACCCTTACAGTGACATGCTGCTTACTTCTGGTGCAACCTGCACTGTCTGAGCTGCATCACTCTAAAGGACCTCTGACAGAATTGGTTTGGAGCCACTATAAAAGAGATGTCACAGGGACTTGCCTGAGTTTAACATCAGCCATGTTCTAAACTACTAAAAATTGAATGTATTCAACAAGTGTGTGAAGATATGCCCGAAATCCTTCACTGAGATTTAAATGAAAGCATTTCTGCTCACGACCCAGTAGCTCTGGGTCAGGAAGAAAGAAGCATTTTTCTTTCCTTGCCTGTTCTCCACGTTCACTTATTTTGTAGATTGTGTCTTTTGTATTTTTAGAAGTGAATGTTGCTAAGGCAACCAAACTAGCTGAACATTTTGTTTCCCTAAGAACAATACATGTTTAAATATTCAGGCAATTTTCCATTGTTCGGCAGAAATGGTGAGATCAGTCAGATTATCCAGACCAGATGAGGGAAGTTTAGGTTGGCCTTCTCTTACATGTAAAAGCCTTCATTGTGCTGACAGCCATCCAACAGCTCTGTGCAAGGAGGAGCAATACACAGCAGACACATAGACTGCTCTCATAAATGGGGGAAATGTTTTAGTTTGTTTCCTTCTATTACATTCCCTACAATAAATTAAAGCATGTATATATTTCCAGGTAGAGGAGTTACACTCAGCCCTGTGCTGAGGCTGACACAGAGCCTTCTCCTGCTCTGAAAGCACGGAATCAGATAATGATAGTACCCTACAAGTCAAAAGGGGCAAAGAAAAGATCTATCCACTTTATCACATCCTTCCCTCCAGCCAAATCCTTGACTTTCAGGCACATTTCAAGCATTTGGAAAAGATTTACACTACAATATTCCAGCTGCTTGTTGATATGCTCAAAACTGGGCTGGTGATGGGATCCTGCATGTGACTCCCACCTGTACACAGCCCACCAGCCTGGCTTTCTGGCTGACTTTGCACCAGAGCAGGTTCCAAAGGGGCTGGCACAGCCCATCCCACTGGCTGATCTGTGATGGCAGGAACTCCCATGATGTAGGTGCTGAGCAAAGTGCAATGCTCATGGCCTGCCAGAGAGCCAGAACCATGCACTGAGACTGAGACACCTTGAAGTCTTGCTTCTGACATGACTGTTTTTCTAGGGTGATCACAAAGAGTGCTTAGTTTCACTTTTCCCTCTGGCATTTTGAGATGGCTAAAACTATAAAATCCTGAAGAAAATATGATTCTGGCTTAAAAATGTTTTTCAAAGATGTGCCAAATGCTATTACAATGCTGAAAACACCAGGAAAGGAAGGGGGAAGAGAATAAATAAAAGAGATTAAAGGTGTGAAAAGCGGTCAGCATGAGAGACTGCAAAAGGAATAGAGGTACAAAACCCAGAGCACAGTCAAGAAAGAGGATGACCCAGAAGCAGGGAGCAGCCTGATACTAAGGGATGGAAGGTGCAGAGAAGAGTCACAGTGGGAAGTTAAGTGAGGAATGCAGGACTGAAGCTGTCAGTGACAGCAGAGATGCTGCACAGTGGAGCAGGCACTCCTCCACTGAGTGACACACAGCACACGCCTGACTGACGAGTGTTACTACGAGATGGAGCTACTGATCCTTTCCAATATCTAGCTCTGGAAATGTGCTACTCCCTCTCCCTTCTAAATATCTTTCCAGGAGACAGGAGCAATAGAGAATTAACACTGGATTGCAAGTCATCCATCTGAAAAGAGAACTTTAGAAACCACTTGTTTTTTATTATTTGGTAGTTTCTGTGTGCATATTTGTGCTCTTCTCTTTCTCTTTTTAAATGTGAAGCACATCACCTAGAGCATTCATATACTTTAGTTTAACAACTAATCAGTGCAAAGAGGGTTATGCTGCTCAAAGAACAATGAGAAAGTTGTCTGGTTGATCTAGGCCAGATCCAAGCTTACCAAACAGTAAGAGAAGTGTCCTAGAACTGCCAAAGATACTGCTTTGAAATGGCAGTGTTAGTTGTCAGGAAACTAGCTAGTTCCTAGCATGATGAACAGCTAGAGAAAGTCTGAATAACTAGAAAAGGCCATGAATCCTGGGTTACCTTGGAATCCATGGGAGCCATCAAAGCACCATGCAACTCATAGAACTCCTGGCCCTAAGACAAGCTAGTCTGTTTGGGCTGTTTTCCAGCCCCATCATTTTTCCCAAAAGACAAGAATAACAAGACAAGAAAGACAAGAACACAAGATTACATGTGGCCCAGGATGGATACATAAGCTGCACCAATGGAAATTTAGGTTGGATGTTAGGAAAAAGTTTTTACTGAAAGGGTGATAAAGTACTGGAATTATTTGCCTGGGGAGGTGGTGGAGTCACCATCCCTGGAGATGTTTAAAAAAAGACTGGATGTGGCACTTGGTGCCATGGCTTAGTTGAGGCGTTAGGGCTGGGTTGGACTCAATGATTTTAAAGGTCTCTTCCAACCCAGTGATTCTGTGATTCTGTGATATCACATCATGTGCAATTAAACTGCTGCCAAAAGCAATGTTTGGGGTGATTTCCACTCTGTTTCTCCTTTATAGCCCTCACTCTTCCTGCACACTGGACTGCCTGACTGTCTCCTCAAGCCCAGGACCTAGCCAAGCTGGAGGACCAGGAGGAAAATCTAAGTCCAAAACAGGGCTCATGGGTGAGCAAGCTCTTTAGTCAGAGACAAGGGTCTAGCAGAGGCTTAGTACTCAGTGAATAAAAAGATGGAACTTTTAGTAGAATGGCAGAAAAAAGCTATTCAGAGGTCTAGGAATGGGGCAGATTGGTGCACCCCAGGGTCACAGTTAGAGAGGCTGGTGAGAGTCATGATCCTTCACACTGCAATACATCTGACTGAAAAAAAAGGTGATCGTTTCAAGGTTTGCACATGGTCTACTGAAACTTTGGTGCAGCCAGGGCATGGAGCAACTGAGCTTAATGTTCTCCTAGGGCAGCTGATTGTAGGGAGTGAAGGAGGGAGAAAAACAAGTGGAAATTACAGCCTGGAGTGCACTGGGAGAGGATACCAAAGTGACAGGGATCAGAGGGGAAATACAAGGTGTGCTTACTCTCAGTGCAGCCTATTCTTGGAGCATCAGCAAACAACAAATCCTTTGTTTCATCCCTACTGATTCATTAAATGTCAGTGTCTTTGCCCCTGCCAGGTGTTACCTATAAATAATTCTGTCACCCAATGACATCAAGCCCAAAAAGGGAAGACTGAGCTGAACAGGACCAAAACCCAGAAGGGATTATTTTAATTTAAGAAAGAGCACCTACTATGTAAATAATCAACTACTTGCTCACCACAGACACCCTCAGGAGAAAGAAAGGGGAAGGTCCCACAGCAGGACTGTTGGACCAGAGCCAACACAATGGTGCACCCACAGTGCCAGCTGTGTCAGACATCTTCACTGAGTCTCCCTGGGGCAAGAGCAAGAGGCCCAGGGATGTTGCTGCACAGTTTATTGTACATTTCCCAGAACCTAGCCTAAGCCAGGATTAGTTTCAAGACCTGGCATTGCCAGTGATATTACTCATATCACTTTGAGAAAATCTCTTGCCCTCCATCTGTCTCAGTTTCTTCACCTGTGAAACAGAACCTGGTAGTGGCTTTGCAATGCATGACTGCTTTTCTGGCTCTGGCTTCCCCACCTGCTCCACAGCTGCTGGCACGGCAGTCTGCAGGTGGGTCTGCTTTCTGTAGCCTTAAGGGAGGCAGCTTTGCTGCAAGAGACTGTGGCTGTATGAGTATATGAGCAGGGCAATCAGTGCTACTGTTATTATTACAGACAGCAGTAGTGGCTGATACAGCTTCTCTGAAAATGTGATTATGGCCCAGAGAAGGCAGCTGGTGCAGACATGGAAGCCCTGCACGCCTACTACCTTCAAATCCTATTTGTATTCTTAAATGTGAACCCACTGGAAGGTGATTTACTCCTATTTTTCAGCTGGCCAGGTAAAATACCCTTTCTGAATATCACATAAAAATATCTGAATAGTATTTTTGTGACCATTTCCCAGTGTAGCCACCCCCTGATGAGGCTCTGTGGCCTCTGCATACATTGTGAATGCTCCCTCTAACCTGGAAGAACCACTTCTGTCACAGATAGCAGAAAGTATACTTTGCATAAAGGAGCAACCAGAAACTGCATTGAGGACAGCTACTGTTCTGCACAGAGCACTGAGCCTCTCAAATGATTTTTATTATCAGTTTTCTGAGGACAGCAGCTTTATATTCAGTTTGTATAAGAAACACAGCTGTGGGCTTTGGGTTGTATGGATGAGATTACTTCTTTCTCTTTCTTTATACACCTGCTCTCCCAGCTACTGTTCTTATTAAGCAGGGAACAGCTTACTGTTCTTATTTACAGGGAACAGGCGAAAGGGAACCAGGAGAAAAGGGGATGAAACAGCAAAGATGAAGGCAGATGCTCATGTTAGTCTTGTGAAGTAGCTGATCAGATTTTCTTTCTACACAGTAACTTGAATTTTGCCATGCAAAAGGAAGAAATTTAAAATAAAGTTGTGACCCTGCTGTTCTCAACAACAGAGCAAGCTATCTGCAAATCACATTTTAAAAAATGTTGCACACTCAAACATGAATGATAAGGTTTTCAAGAGTGAGTGAAAGGAAGGTTTGGATTTTACTCTAAATTTCATTTGTTCCTCACTACTCGGACATACTCCTGATTTCAGTGCCATGAGTAAGAGGCGTTACATAACTATGCAAAATGCCAGAGATGTGGAGGCACGAATCCTGTCGGGGCTCAGGTATTAGACTATGACTCTGAAAGTATTGCCATGATTTCCATAGCAAATCCACTGAGTCACGGAAATGTTAGGGATTATTCACACTGTGGGAGGAGCCAAAGAAATGCAGATCTGGAAGGGGAACTTTTGCATGAGCCAGCTTCTGCTTAAGGCAAGAAGAGAACACTTTCTCATCTATCTGCAAATAGCCTAAATGTCCTTTCAACTAATTGCACACCATGAGCAAAAGTTTTTACAGACCCTGCCCCCTCTGTCTTAGCTACCTGTGTGCAGGGATGCCTTTGGTATATTCAACCAGCTTGGCTCTCCTACAGCATTTTTGTACTACACAAATGTAAAGAATTGGCAGCATATTTATCCTTCACATTGGCCAAGCAGACTGGAACTTCTTGACAGCCGGCCCAGGGCTGAGGACACTGAGAGACGAGAGAAGAGGATCTCCATGAGTGGGGGAATCTCCACACAGGCTTGAACAAGCAGCTGTTTGCTTTGATTTCATAGTGATAATAATCTTCCAAATGGCATCTTGGGGCTCAGCTGCTGCAACACTGTTTTTGGAATCAAATTACTAGAAAGGTCAAAATTGTTAACATGTGCTTTAGGAAGAGGGAAAATACCAGGCAAAACCTGTAAGCTTCCACTGCTGAAATATGTCCTCTGGACTAGCAGATGCTAGCATTTTCTTCCTTTCGCTGTAGGCAGAAGCATGTCCTCTCACCAAAGGAACAGAGAAGGAGGTCATTCTGCTTGGAGTTCTTTCAAAAATGTGCAAAGAGGCAGAGACTCTTGTGATTTTTTCATAATTTAAAAGGCACAAAACAGTGTTAGAGGGAGTGAATGAATAGATTATGTTCCTCTTGCCTGACACGCCTCTACCCGTGCACTCCCTGCAGGGCTTCTTTGGTACCGTTGGGCACAGTTGTTCTAGTGTTAAAAATGTACATACTTATTATTGATCTTACATCCAAAAAGGAGAAAATGACTGTGGAGTTGGTGCTACAGCCAAAGGACAAGACCTAAGAAAAGAATTTTTCTTGTGCCTCCATTACATGTGCTGGGGCATAAGCATAATAATGATTACACTACAGTTCTTCTTCAAAAAGGAGCATTAAAAAGTAAGAGAAAAAAAAAGCAAAGGCCTCCACAATGTTTGAGCTACACCTTTGTCTTTCTTATTTACTAGACACCTCTGTGAGGCCATCTGAAGATGTGTGATGCCTCAGCATTGCATTAATCATCAAGGTATTTGACAGATCAGGGCAATGTATTTTCCTTTTGAAAGCATTCAAAGAAAAGTTAAAACATCTGTTGAGAAACAGTGTAGTAGAGTTCCTAATGGAGGTTTATTTCACATGCATCATGCATACTTTGTCTCCTTGGGCTGGCCCACACTAATTAAAAGCCAATCATATATTCTCCAAAACATGGCTAAGACAACACTGAAGACAAGGCGGAGACTGTGCTCAGTCTGTGTTCTCTGCCCTAAATTTCAAAGTTTATCAAGACAAACACTGCACATACAGGCCTCTCTCCCACTGATGCATTCAACCATCTCTTCCCATGCAAGTAAGCTGCCTCTACATTCAATACCCCAGTGGTGCTTTCATATTGTCCTGCACACTCCAGATGGATAATAGGATTCACCTTGATATGACAGTGCCAGTGTCTCTAAAGTAATTTGGCCCATGAAAAATCATCTTTCTAATCCTTGGGAATGTCATGTGTATTAGCTGCAGCCTTTCTGGTATGAATTCTCCAGAGTGGATTCTATTTCACACAAGTCCTAGCAAGAGAGACAATCCTAGGCTAGGAATTCATACCCTACACAGCCTTTAATCTTCATAGAGACAAGCAACCACTGCTCTCCCTATAGCACCCACCTTTCAATCTATACATAATATTTCCTTCCTAGAGCAGGGAAGCTTGATCTGGGAATTAGGAGGTCAAATGCTTTAAACTGTCTTTCCCTGTATCGTATTTGAACATGTTTATGTAAAACACTGCTTGTTCACACACAGTCTTCACCTCCACCATCAAGTCAAGATTTTCCACAGCATTTTTCCTCATCCATTTCCCACTGACCCACAAAATCCTGTCACCTGAGTTTAATGAGCCTTAGAACTTGACTTAGGTTCAGGTTGCTAGCCACTGTGTTCAAAACTCTTGGTTTTCCAGTGCTTTCCCATAACCTCCCTCGAGCTGCAAATTCTTGTCCAGCTACCTACTCACAAATTCTACATCAGAAGTGACTCCTCACCAAGACAGTACATACCAGGCTTAAATCCACCTCAGTGCAGTCTGATGGATGGGAGCTGTTTGTAGTATTTCCATGGAGACAAGCATCCCAGGTTCCAGTTACCCAGAGGAGAATGTCTCTCTGGGGTGCTGGGAACTGGGGAGGTGCTCACAGGAGCCCTCCAGCCTCACCTGAGCGAGCACTGAAGAACACGCTCCAGGAAAGCTGAGCACACATGTTTGTGTGGCCAAGCTGAGTCTGGCCCAAGGTCATGAACAGCAAAAAATTTCTCTCTCATGCCTTTTACTCTTCTGAGAGTTCACCTTTGCTGTATGCTTTGCATGCTCCTTGTTTCACTTGCAACACCATTATTCTTACTGCAGACCACTGTTTCAGTCTGACTTTTTTTTTTTTTTTTATTACTGCTTTGCATTGCTGCATTGGTTAAAATACTGGTACTGCAATCAAGTGTTTTGAACAGCTGAATTAATGCTTGAAAACATGAATAATTACCTTCATTTACTCTATTAACCCCACACAAAAAATTAAAGACTCCTGAAAACACCCCCACTGGAGAAAATATTTCAGCAACAAAAAATATTAGGGAAGATGTTGTTCTGTGCTCAGGAAAGATAATTCAGGAAGGTTGTATAGAGGTCACATTTAGTTTGCTTTTAATGTTTTGAAAGGGGAGAATCTTTTAAACTTTCAGAAGTGGGTACCTGCCTCAGGATGGTACCTCCTTGACTCCACTTTCTCCAGTGGAGACCCCTCACTCTTTAGTGCTGGACAGTTGTTTGGACCAGAGTGAAATAGCTGCAGTCATGACCTTGCTCTCACCTTTCCCCATTACCACCAATTTCTTTGACAGGTAGTACTTCTGGGGGCAGTGGAAGGATTGTGTCTACCTCACAATGAGGCCATGACTTTTCTTCGTGCAGGAATATAGCAGATGTACTGAAAATGCAAATCCTCTGCTCTTCTTTTCTCTCTAAGGACTTTGGCATCCAGCATGTCCATGCAGAATTTCCTCAAGGAATGGAAAGGGCTCAGAAATGAAAGAACTGGCTTCATGCCAGCACTTGGTCCTTCAGGCAAACTCCTGAGATGCCCTATATGTGAAATGAATTGCAGACCTCTGCCTCTGAGGGAATTAGAGTTAATAGCTTAATGTTCTCAAAGGAAAGGAAAAAAAAAAAAAAGCCATGCAGGCATTTTGAACCTCCTCACTGCTGGGCTGTGCATTTCCTTCTGAAGGCAGTTTCAGGGGAGATGGTTGTTAGGGAGAGGGAGTAGGATCCCATTTTGTATGCAGATTTCAGTGCTGAGTTGAAGGTCTTATGGTCTCATCATGCCAGGGCAACAGCAGCAGTATCTGGCCAGTCCTTTTGCAGTGATCACCAGATGACCTTGAGATTTACTCAACCAGGGCAGTATGGTTTCTATAAATATTACATATTCCAGGATTGTGTTTTCAGCTGTACCAGAGACAATCCTAGTGAAGAATTAATTCAGTTGGGCATACCCTCCATTCTTTCTCACCCCTTCCCTCTCCCCCAGCACCGGCCCTCCCTTACTCTGGGTTGTAAAAAAATCCTCCGAGATTTCTCTTTTAGCACTGACCTTCTGAGCTATCTAATGATGAAGATAGGAAGAGGCTGCAACCAGACAGTGGAAAAAAAACCCCTTTTGCTAGCAGGGAAATGTGTGAGTAATATACACACTGTTGGACGGTGGCCAAATCACTCTAGTAACGGCTGTTAGTTCCCCTTACGAAGAAAATGATCAAATGAGAAAGAGGAGCTGCAGTCGGGTGTCAGAAATGCTGAGTCGCAACGGGAGAGTGCCGCATCCGATGGAAATTTACCCAGGAGCCAGCGACCTTCACACGCTGGGGACGAGGACTGAAGGCTTGTAGGGAAATCCTGCCCTCGCTCACCCACTGCTGTACTACCTCCACGTCACCACCCAGGCAGAACACTCCCTGGAGAAGCAGACCAGGAGACGAGCTCCAAGACAGAGTGAGCTGCCAGGACAGGCTCCATGGTATGAAACAGGGTACTGCTCTCCATAGTGTGCAAGGATGTCTGGCCCCACAGCACTGCCTAGTCCTCGGGATTACTTGCCTCAGGTAATTAATTGCTGCTCATCTGGCTCCTTCCCTGCTGCTTTGGACACACAGATTTGAAATGAGACAGCTGGGTCCAGTTGACCCATATCTGGGGCTTCCACAACAGGAGACAGCAGGGACCAAAGGTGACTTCATAACTTCCTGCTTTTAGGGCTGTGCCTTGGGTCGAGGCAGAGCTTCCCCCGTGGCTACATGCCCTGTAGCCATTTCCACATGATTTCAGGCCCATATTGGAACCAGAATGTAGGAATACTCTGGCTTCACCTTTGTCAGAGTGTCTCAGGTCTGGGATACGATCAGAACATTTCATCCTCTCTTCCACATACCAGGGCATAATCAATGGCTTTCCCTGCAAGTTCTCAGGCTCTCCCTGAAGGACGATGAGAAGTGGGGGAGGATGAGCAATAATGCCAGAGGACAAAGGATACAAGACAGTAAGTAAGAAAAGTAAGTTGAAAACAGAGGACAACTACTCACATCAAGCTCAAAGATGGACAAAAGAGGAGAAAGAAGTAGCTGGTGCTGCAATGATGGGGATGCTGGCTAGATGGTGCTAGCACATGCTCCTGTGCTTTTGTTGTGAACCAGTACAACATTATTACTGCTTTTCCTTTAGACAGAGGTTTCATTTCCATTGCAAGAGCTGGAGAAACTACTGTCTCTTGATGGTATTGCTAATAGAGAACAGGTAGTCCCCAAGGGACTTCTTGTCCCTGTCAAAGTTGAAGGGTTCCTGGAATATGAGAAAGATAATGCTCTCTTTGCAGCACTAGGGAATGATAAGCAGCCGTCTCAACCCAGTACTCCCATGTTGGCTAAACATGACACAAAATTTGATATCTGCCTGGCGTCATCCCTGAAATCACCCCTTCTCGAGCTGTGCTGCCGGAACTCGTTCTTAATCCTCTGGACTACACAGGATTAAGCTCTCCTGGCTGTGCTAATAGAGCCGGCTCCAGTCACCAAGGCAACAGCAGGCTCCTCAGCCCCCGCAAGGAGCGTATCCACATGGTGAGGTGAGGATCCTGGCTCCAGCACACCCAGTCCTGAAATCCACACACTTTTCATTTGTGCGTTGTGCTTTTTATTTGACGCCATATCCTGCTTGTGGCAGAGCATCTGTAGGGCTCTTCAGAAGAACCAGCAGCAGGTAGGAGAGCTCCTGCTCCTCCCGTGGTGAAAACCAGTGGGCTTCTGGGACACCTGCTGGTGGGCTGCTGCTTGACACACACAAGGTCCTGAGAGCTTCAGGCCTCCACAAGGACTATTTGCAAACTCCAGAGCTTGGATTAAATGTCTGCTAGGTCTCTTAGTGAATATCTGTGATGAACAACGAAGACTGAGGGTAAATCAGACCTTGAATATAGGTTCAGACCTAAAACAAAGTCCCTATATATTATGGCTCACACAGAGCCCAGCCACCACTAGAGGGAACAGAAGCTCACAATGAATGACAAAATTACAAGATTGTTCTCTGAAACGAATGCAGTCAATGAGAAAATACTAGCAGACGTTCTCCATTAGAACTGGAGATGAAATATAGACATCTCCTGATTTGGTAAAAGGAGGAAGTAGTGACTGGAAATAGAGAAAAAGTAGGGGTTTGTATCTTTGTCTGTCCTCCAAACCCCATCTCCAACTCCTGCGGGCAGAGGATTAAAAGTGGACACGTTACACCCAAGTCTACTTGAAGCTGTCGATAGGAAATTAGGCAAAGCTACAGGCTAGGACAGCTTATATTTGGTGGAAAAGAAGACATCACCTCTTTTATGTGCATCAAAAAGAGCTTACAAGCATCCCAAACTCTCTCTTTGCAGTGGCATTTGTTGCACATGGAAGCTAAACCAGCTGGGTTAGCTGTCCTGTTAGCTTGCTCCTGGGTGCTCTGTGAACATGTAGCTCTGCTCAGGGATGCACTGGCCAGCCAGCCTTGTCATGCACAACAGTGGAAAAAGAAATAACCAAAATGATCAGGTAGAAAGTGGAAGTAAAATTTTTTTCCAAGAGGTTAGAAATAACCTCAGCTTCAGCATGCAGTTATCCAGAACTGAGAGAAATGTGAACTATCAATTGAAACTAAACAGTACCTGTCCCTGCAAGTCCTTGCATGTCCTCAGGGTTAGTAAGGAAAGGGTTTTACCAATCCCTGCTGCTGACTGCTCCTTCAGAGCTGTTCATGCTGCCATGGGTATCCTTTGGTATGTTCTGGGACAAGATCAGGGTGCCTTGCTGGGTACCCTGATTCGAGGCACCTCACAGCAGCTCTTCTGCTGGCTGATGGTGCAGAGCAGCCAGGAGCCAAAATGGATACAGGGCAGAGCAGTCCTCACATAGTAATTCTCCCTAAAGTTTAAGATCTGCTGAATAGTAGTATGGGAAGGAATTGCTGCCTCTTGTGTCAGTCATTTCAGTTTAAGTCTTCCCTTTCTTAGCTCATGGATTTATATGCCTTCATCCTCTGTTTTACTATGTCAGGTGCCCTGACTTCCAAAGACTTGCTCCTGATTCACACTGCTACAGCCAAGAGGAGAAGGACTCTACATTATTGTTCCCGGGAATGAATCCTGAAGGTTTCTTGATCTGTGAAGCAGCTACAGGGAAATTTGTCGTAGAAACAATCCCGTTACTGCCTCTTGTCCGTATGACTCATATTGATCCTGTTAACTGCGACTAATGTATTTCCTAAGAAATACTTTCTTAGCTTTAGGCCAAAACTCTCTGGTCCTGCCTCCTTCTTATGCACATGTTTTCCTCTAATTCCTATTGATGCTACCCTGCCTGGCACAGAGTGAACTGTCTCCCCTCATTCCCACAAGCAAGTCCCATGCAGCCCTGTGCAAGTGATACCAGCAGGTATCAGGAACCTGCTGGTCACACTGCAGTGAGAAACTCAGTCCAGAGGCCCTCTGCTGAGCAGCAGCCCTAGCACAGCTCCAAAGCTAGCTTGTGTATGTGGTTCCTTTCTGGCCTCTCTTTTCCCCTGGAGGAAGAGGAAAACCTTGGTTTAAATATGGCTAGAGTTACCATGGCTGCCTTGCACAGAAATCAATGGAAGGGCATGAAATCTAGTCCAGTCCCTGTCATGGCACTTTTCAGGTTGGAAGTCGCCTTTACCATTTCCTCCCATCCTCAGGGCCAGTCCAGCTACCCCCATTGTCTGCCAAGCACAGCAGCAAGATTCTTGCCCAGCTGCAAGAATTTCACCCCTGGACTGGTTTAGATGTGCACACACACAAGTGTTACTGATGCACTCATGGCCTGTCTTCCTCTGTCCTCATCTTCAAATGTCAGTCCCATGGAGGTTCCAGGGCTGACTCACTCCAAGCACAAACTCTGGCCTGCCCATGACCTGCATGTCTGAGCAATTCTCCTTGGCCAGCTTTATTTCAGACCTTGGCTGCAGGCAGGAATGATGTGTCCGGGAATAAAGCTCAACTCCTTTGTGATTGACAAGGAGGCCTCTGGGTATCCTCTAACCTAATGCTGCTGCTGAAATGGGCTGATGCCACAAAACACAGCAGTAGGAACAACTCTGAGGTCAGGGAAATGCCAGCCTGCAGTTTCACATCTTCTATAGAGGCAGAATGACCATATACCTCTGTCTGGATCTCAGTTAAGGCTTGGAATATGGACAATGAAAAACCAGCAGGGCAGTTGAATCCCAGACCTGGAATTGGGACTCTCCCTAATCTTTTCAGACAGATGCTTCAGGATTTTTCCACGGGACCCTACACTACCCAAAGAAGGTCATTATGGCCTCATCCATCAGACACATCCCACAGAGCTGTAAATTCTCTTATCAAATGTTCAGTTCTTGACCAGATCACCATGGGAAGCCTGTTTCTAAAACAAAAGGTGTTTTCACAGCACACAAGGGTAAGAAATGAGATTCTTCTGTGTAGCAGATTACTAGCACCTTAGAAAAATCTGGGCTGTCCAGACTTCAGTCATTTCTAGGATAGGTTTTGTAATACTTTGCACCCTCAGATGTCACTGGGAGCTTTGCTCATGATTTCTGTTGGGACAGAAATAGTTTATTTTAAAGGCATTTCATCTTATCAGAAATCAAAAGCACTTCATACACTCTGTGCACATGGGCATAACCTAGCCATTCAGGGAAATGCTGTCTCTGTAGGACAACCATGGGCTGACAAGACATCCACATGCATATAAAAATCACCACATCAAGGCATTAATTTTTCTGAAAATTTTTGCCTCCAAGTGCTATGCAAATTAAGCAATTCACCTTCACTTCCCCCTGGTGGAAAATAGGCTGAATCAAGAGAGGACTTACAAACAGGACTTGACAAAGTGTGTAATTCTTTAGAGCAATTAGGGTCCCAGCCTGGGACAGGAGCTGTGCACTTCACCACTCTTGCCTGTGTTCATGTCTTTACGTTCACTTGAGAAGTTTGACATTGCTCAACTAACAAAAAATGGCTGAAGCATTTGAATGAAGCAAATGCCAAACAAAAAATGAACTGTCTCACGAGTCAGCTCTGCAGCTCCTAAGCCAACCCTCTTTCCCTGCAGCCAGCCTGATGCCACGATATTGCCATGGTTTTGACAGCAAGTCACACCTGAAGAAAGGAAAAGAGAAGCTGTGAAGCCAGACATTACCTTAGCACAACCACAGCTACGCAGGTAAGCGCTGGGGAGGTGGGGAGCCCCTGCTTGAGATATGGAGAGAAACTTGCCATATGCCCAAGGGCCTCACAACACTTTAATACCTGCACTGCACATAATCCCTGACAGTCTCTAATTTTGAAGGGATACATAAATATAAATCTGAACAGGGAGTGGGATACAAAAATGCATACGTTATTTTACTAAATAAACAACATTTTTCACACCTGTTACCTCATGAGCATATCTTTACCTACAATGAGATAAGAGTTGTGGTGGCTGTCTGTTTGGAAGCTCCAGTAGGAAGTGCTTCTGTCAGACAGCTTTCTTCTCTCTGAAGTTACAAACCAAAGCAGCTGTAGACTGTGATGGTCAGTGAACCTCAACAAGCCATGAGATGGTTCAAGCAGTGCAGACTAGTGATTTAGCATTGAAAAACATCAGCCAAAAGTACAGCAAAAGAGGATATCAGAGAGCAGCAAAACAGGATTCTGCTGCAAAGCTCTGGTGAGGTGCAGAATATGTCACATCTTCCATGGCAAACCACTTTCCCTTCCTACTCTTGGCAAATTCTGTCCCCTCTCCAAAAGATTTCTCTTTGCAAATGAACAACAGGGGTGAGGTTTACACAAGGGAAATTCTTGAGCATGAAATGCAGAATATAAACCACAACATCAGCCTGAAAAGTCCAGCAATCCATTATCATAAGCTTACATGAGCCACATTTTCCATGTTTCTAAAACAAAACCAAAGTAGCTAACATCTTTTTTGTGGCAGGAATCCAGAGAAAGAGACAAGCCAAAGCAAGACTGGGCAGTCCTCCAGCAGAATGGGTTAGCTTCAAAAGCTGAAGTGCACTTAAAACTTTAAGGGGGAACAAGAGGCCAGCTTTAGATGTTTTGTCAACCATACATAGATTTCCAAGCTGATGAGAATTTCCTCTCATCAGATTAATGCTCCACCATTAGGCTATAGTTTCCTACATAGGAATGATGCCATTTAAGTAACAGGAGAGAGTTTCATCATTCTATCAAACAGCATGGCTGATATTTGCTATTTCCAGTATACTCTCTGCTCCACACACAGGGTAAATTTTGCCCCAGTAAAGTAACTGCTATTTACTTAGCAGGAGTCCAGTGCAAAAAGAAGAGAAGATTGCTCCTACAAATAAAGAGTGCTTGGGAAATTCTGAGTGAGACAGAATCTTGCTAGCATCTAGAAAGAAGTGGCACAGACACTGTGACAGTCTCTGCTCTTGTGGAAAATAGCTCAGTAGGAAGTCATTTCTTGTCCCATCTGAAATCTATAATTTCCACCGGTACCAGGCCATCTTATCTGAGGCTGCTGATCCTCTTGGAATTGGCTAAAACCCTTGAGAGTCTCCCAGCCATGTTGTTACTCCAG
Source organism: Parus major (assembly GCF_001522545.3). NCBI lineage: Eukaryota > Metazoa > Chordata > Aves > Passeriformes > Paridae > Parus > Parus major. Next base: position 93,425,680 of record NC_031768.1, read on the forward strand.
TCACTGATGGTTTTCTTGGGTAGCTAGTTGGAACACGAGGTAAAGGCAATCAGCTAGCAGCCATCTTATCAGTATGGGGTTACTCCTTCTAATTGCTGTTTTTCCATGCCTTATTCATACAGATAACTGGTGGCAGATGTAAAACAAGCGAGAAGAAAAATAGGTCTTTAAAATTAAGATTTTTTTCCTCTGAGCACACTCAGACAAAAGGCAGGGTTTCAGAGATCTTGTGGTGCTTTTCAGAGAGAGACAGGGAGAGACAAGTCATTTTAGGGAAGCTTTGTAAAGCCAAGTAACCCCAGCTTTAGTGATCTGCAGTGTGTATGCTGCATTGAGCAGGATAAAGGGGAAAGGGGCTACAAGCCTGTTTATATCAAGCAAATGCAGATAGAAGAGCTATTCACAACACAAAAACACTGTTGTGACACTTAACCTTGCTCTGCTGACAGCATCAGTGAAGGGAGCAAGAATTGATTCAGTTTGGAGACTGAACTCCTACCTCTATGCAAGAGTGAATGTAAGGGAGTAGGAGCACTAGGAAAGAGGGGAGGAGTGAAAAGGAAAAAAAAAAAAATTGTTCTTGTCTTATTGAAATTGGCAGACAGCTCCCCTGGTGTCCTCACATGGGCAAAGAGCTTCCCCTCCTCCTTAGCAGCTCCCCCTTGTTCCAAGGTATTAAAAACAAGATAACAAATCTATCCAGGAAAGACATTTACACCATGTCTAAAATACAGAGTGACTCCATCAATACAAATCAGAATTTTGAATTGGCTATTCTTACTTCACAGAGTAGATTGCCCAGAAGTTTTTAAAATAACCACATGAAGTTTTGTGATTTTTTTTTTGAAAAGTAAAGAGGCAAAAATACCAACCAGAAAACCTCACTCAAATCCTTTGACCAGCTGTTGTACACACAGATTGACCTTTTTTTCGGGTGCACTGCAGGGCAAACTCTGAAGATTTAATCCAGGAAGAATCTGGGGACTTTTTCAGTGTGAGGATACTGAAAGAAAATTTATATTAGGAATCTTGTTTGAAATAGAGGCTGAGAAAAGATGGGCTGCATCCCCACATACTACTGCACATAGTCATACAAAAGATACTGAGTCCAGAAAGTCCCGTGGAAAACTGTTCTGGAGTCTGTACACACTGCAGGCTCCACAACATTTCAGAATGACCTGTTTATAAATCAAAATGGTCCATAAAAATGTTTAAAGCCAGCACTATAATGGGCCATAGGGAAAAAAAACCACCAAAAACAGGAGAAAGGAGAATTACTGGCAGTGTCCAAGGTCCCTGAAATAGCTGGGAGTTTGCTATGGAATTTCCTAGCTGTTAGCATGTGAAAGAGAAGCAGGACTGGCAGCCAATGAGTCTGAATGGCTTATGAAGAGTTTGGGTATCAGATCCAGATTCAGAAATATGGAAAACAAACCCCACCTTCAGGGATAAGACCCATTGAAAGAGAAGACAAGACACTGGCAAAATGGTAGCAGAAAAGGAAGACGGGGGAGAGAAGGCACAGAGAATGGGAATGGCTAAGAACAAGGGAAGAAATAGTGGTGAACTGCTGGGGTTTTTTAAAAATGTCAGTTTTGTTATAAACTCAGTGCATGACCTTGATGACAGTAAACCTTACAATGCTTTTCCTCAGATTCCCATGTCTGTAAAATAGATACAATATTTCTGTACCTCAAGATTCCTCCATGGAAAGTGCCAGAAAGCTATTAAATATACAGTGTAAAAAAGTATCAATTAGGCATAAAAGGAAAAAGCCAACTCAAAAAATAATCACTGGTATCTGTGGAAAAAATGTCATTTTGTGTGCCATAAAGAACTATTCCATTTATATTCTTAAAAGGAGGCATGGCTGAGAAAAACAGCACTCTCTTCTTATTACCACTGGGATCCCAGCAGACCTTCCTACTGAAAGAACAGACATTGTAAACAAATAAATGCTGATGTAATTGTGATAGTGATTGATGAAGGAAGATCAGGATTTCATTGTGTTCAGCACTGTGAACACCTAATAATCTTTACTCAAGAGCTTCCTGTTTAGACTGCAAGCAAAAGACAGTAAAGGATAGAGTAAGCTGGTAAGAGATGTAAATACAGCAACAAAATTGCTTTTTCTGATTGGGTTTCATCTTGGTGAAAAGATAAGTGATTCCAACATCCTGGCCTCATGTTTGGACGAATCTGGATCTGTGTATTGTGTATGAAAGCAGCCAGCAGTTCTCTGGTGTGGAGAGCAGAGGCTGTGTCAGAGAATTTGCTGAGCAGTAACTATATGCAAATTATTACCTCTGCAGTGGATGACAGCAAAGAAGGAATTTTGGCAACAACCTCTCAAGGATTTTGCTGCTCCTCAGGGTATCTTCTGACTCAGTGAAGGGCACTTACGAGGTACATTATTTCATTATTTCTGCAGCTTGGGCACTCTTTTGCCCTGCAGCACTGCAGGGATCTTAGCATGCAGCTTGGGGTTTTGCCAGTCAGCTCACTGGAGTACTGAAGCGGAGCAATGAAGCCAATGCAGCAAAAATGCTGATTGTACTACAGGCTGGGAGAAATCCTTTTCGTATTCAACTCACGGCAGAGCCGGTTACAACGTCATAAATCCTCTGTAGCAGCGAGAGAGGGACAAGGGAGAGAAGCCCGCTGTCTCTGCTTTTCCTGCACAGTCTATTCTCAGCACTGTGCGTCACGCTCTCCTTCATCACTCTCCATCAATTCTGCACAGTTCAGGAAAATTCTGACATCTGGGTCTGCAGTGCTGTGAGTTAGCAAAGGCCTTTTCCACTGCAATCCAAAGATCACAAAAGCCAGAGAGTTTCTTGCTGTCAAACCACATGTTTTTGCTCTGAGTAAATCTGACAGAATAAATAGAGAGCCCCCAAAGTGCCAATATTAAAAACAATTTTCAGAGTATAATAGCACTTTAAATGGGGAAAAAATCACACAGGGCTCTTGGAATAAATAAAAGCAGATGTAAATGTCAAATTCATTTAATGTCAGGAAATCATATAGAGAGGGAGACGGGTCCACAGCAGTTATTATAACCACTGGCTAAGAAATTATTTTTGTTTTCTGTGGAATAGTTGGTAGCTTTTTCCCCATCTCTTTTCCACAATAGCAGGAGACAAAGTTCACCTGTGAAAAGACAGAGAGCAAGAAGCAAGCAACAATAGTTAATAGCTGGAGAACACGGGTATTAGTTGGATATGGATTTATTGTCAAATCCATATTGAGACAGTAACTTAACAACTGAGTTTACAGCACCAGGCCAGAAATACCAAAAATAAGCAGAAGGAACATGAGCAAGGAATATGAAGAAACAAAGTAATTTGTTTAAGGATTCAGAACTGTAGAGTGGCAGAGCTATCTTGAGCTATGACTAAGCCCAATGTGTAGAGATTTATTAACCCAGGATTCCAGGATTTCCTAAACCAGCAACTCCCACTGGACTGTTGATACTCTGAAACTTAGGTTTAAATACACAATAATAATGTTGGAAGGATGATATAAAAAGGGTTTCAGGCAATTAGCACAGTTCTTTTACTGGGTGCAAGGTTGCCATCTGGAGAGCTGCAGCATTTCTGGGCTAGGGACACTGATAGCTCCACAGGCAATTACTCTAACCCGTTGCTGACATAAAAGAACACTGGTGCTCTCCTTTTAATTGCTGCGTTTTGGATTCATCATAAAAATAATGAGGTGAGAGCTGGGAAATGTGTCTAATATAGGCTGGGAAACAGTCTAACTTTCATTGCATGTGTGGCGTGCATCTGCATCCATGTTGCTAAGCATTCTAATGGCACAGACATGCCTCCTAATGTGAAAAATAGACCCTTTTCAATATCATGCTTTGAAGGGTATAGTGGTAAAGAGAGCTGCAGAGCAAGAAGTGCTCAAGTGACAGTGCAAGAGCAGCTTTGATTCTGTTACCAAGTTCCGCTGGTCACAAAGATATTACATTACAATTGTATAACTCATGCTTTCTGTTTGCAGGTGGAAAAATGACAGGCTGTGCATCCTCCATCCTTGGAGATTTTCAAGACTGGATAAAACTATGAGCAATCTGGTCAGATCTTCAGCCAACCCTGATTTCAACAAGAGGTCATTCTGGAAAACTCCAGGGGTGTCTTCCAATCTGAACTATGCTGTGCCCATTGCAACACAAGAATTCTGTGGTGCTGCTGCCCATGCTTAGCAGAATAGCAACTTCTGGCCTTTATTTCCTGACCAGAACCAAGTATTTGATCTCTGCTAATGACAAACTCTTCCATTTTTCATGCTTCACCTGAAAGAGTTGCTGGGTATGGCTGCAGAAGCAGCTCAATCCCATAGTGCAAGACTTATCCACAGGCATTTCCAGCTAGCTTAAATTGTGAGCTCTTAAACCAATGAGTACTGACACTTTGCATTGCATTGTGTGGACATAAAATGTAGCTGGGAATTTAAGTAATGAGCAGAAATTTCTCTTAATCTTGTCATATTCCCTTGAAGGCAGTCATGAAGTACAACACAGTTTATTCCCTAGTGCTTGTCATGCTTCACCTTATGAATAATCCAAACATACAACTTTGCTTCCATTTTGTAGAGTTCTGCTGATTCTTTTTTGTTCTTTCCATGCCTATCTTTCCATTTACTGGCAAGTATTTTCTCTTCATTTGTGCATATAAACCACATAATAACACCAAGGTTATGCACTCTCAAGGCTACTCTTCCACACAACCTTTCCTCATGATGAGCAGTGCTTGTAAATGTACTAAAACTGAGAAGAGACACAGGGAGCACGCTGCCCTAGTAAAGTTGTCTGAGCTCTCACTACAATAAAATAACCTAGAATGTAGCACAAAGAAAAGGATACACTATTCTGTGGATGTAGCTGACAAACCATCAGAATTTGCTGTGATTAGAAAAGCTTAAGGCAGTAACAGCTGTGTAGGCACTTTCCTGCTTCTCGGTGAGCACAGTTACTGCTGGTATCTAGTGCGGTGTCAGGAACACCAACAAAATACAAGAGTTCTCATACAAACATAGCCTGCCATGTGGGTTGGCACACGGCTCAGTAAACTGTGTGGTGCAGAGGCAAATATGTTTGAAGGTTGAAAGAAGGCTCAGAAACTTCATAGCTCAGGCATATAAGGACTAGATAGCAAAATTATGTTTCAGGGGCTCAGTTATGCTTCTTGTGGCAATGAGCAGGAACAGTTCTGGCCCAGCCTCCCAGAAAGGTTAAATTAAGAGTAGGCAATTTGTAGCAATTGCTGTCAAGGGGATGGGGAAAAGGGCAGTGTGGCTCAGAACTGATTATGGCAGTGCAGAACTACTGCAAAAGAATGGACACCACCTTATCCTTAAGGATTAGAAGTGGGCCAGCTTTTGTGAACATCACAGTAAAAAAAGCTGTGCCTTGACAGAATGGTGTAGAATGGGTTAAGCAAATACATTGTTGCTTATATGCAAACTCTATCAGAAGGATATCTGAGCCAGGGCCATGTCCAGCCTGCCTGTCACACTCGCTGAAATAGTTCATCACCCAGCTGAACTGCAGGATTATGAGCACCTTCATTACCTGTCTGTGTTCTATTTGTTTGAATAGATGGAATGACCACAGAGACAGGGTGTCAGATATTGTCACACACTCCATATCTCAGTATTTTGTCTGCAGCCCCAGATATCTCCCAGCAAAAGGCAACCTTCCAGTGAGCTGTCAGTGCTGTCACCTTTGTACAGCAGCAGAGCAGGAGTTGCACCTAATTAGCAGAACAAAGTAACAACAAGGATGACCTCCAGCCACCCCCTGCTTAAAAGACAATGAAGAATGATCTGTAAATGCCATGTAAAGAGGGACTTGACAGCAGCAACTGCCAATCACACTGGGAGAAAGTTTATAAGCAAAGGTGAGGAACTTACAGCATGAGAAGGCAGATCTGACCTAGCTTTTGTCCACCTGGCTGGATACCCACAACAACAAAGACAGGGAGTCTTAGACAGCAGCACGAAGCAATGGCCACACAAATGGGCAGGGACCCTGGTGGCTCTCTACTCTGCAGTGCTGGCACGGGGGGATAAGTCCCAGAAGGAGGGGAAGAACAGAGACAGAACAGCAGGGTCCTTTCTGAGGCTGAGCAGACAGCCCTCAATTGGCACAACCACAGAAAGCTGAATTTATCATCCACCCACAGACTCTGGGACTGCCGGCTTGAGCATCCTCATTAGCAGCTTCAGTTCTCATAGGCAGCAAAGAGGGGTGGCATGCAGGGAGGAAGGAGGGTGAAGCAGCCTGGAAGCTGGGAGGACACAAGGACAACAAGACACGGTGAGTCAAGGAGCTGGATACCACCGTGGGACCATGGTATTATCTCAGTGCAAAATGCCAAGGAGCTACTTTTGGAGCAGGACAATCTGTCCTGTAATGACAGGGTTAATTTTAAATTGGCTGAGAGCTTCTGGGACTTTTTCGATTCCACTGTCAAATCTCTGGGGCTGGCACTTGCTAATTACAATAATATGAGGTGACAGTCACATGAGGAGTGATGGATGGCTGAGCAGGGCTGAAAATCCAGAAGGTCAGATCACAATGAATTATAGTGGCAGAGAGCAGAAGCCCCTTCCCCAGATCTTCTCTTCCTCTCTCCCCTCTTTTTCCCCCCACTATCTGCAGCACCTCAAAAGCAAAACTGTAAAGAGAAATCATTCTCATGACTAGAATGTAAAATGGATGGAAGGTGCCAGGAGCTGGGTTTCAGTATCACTCCAGCTATCCAAATTCACAAAGCACAGAGCCAAAAGGGACCAAGTAAGCATCTCATTTCATTTCCCACATACCATGGGCTGCCAGACAGCACCTGACTTTAGTGACTGTAAAAGCAAAATCATTATGAACTCTTAAGATTTTATTTTGACACAAAGAAGCCTACACAAAGAAAACACAAAACTGGAGTAAAACACCAGGAGCTCTGAGTGTTCCTATTCAGCATTCAGTTTGCATGGGCCTGAAAGGTCATGCAGAGATAGGGTCTTTTGCATGTAAAACTGAGATACTTCTAAGTTACACTGTCAGCTCTTTCCCCCCTTATCTAGCTCAGAAAAAACTGGCTTTGGTTCAGCCCATTCCCATAACCAGCAAAAGAATTACAGCTACTGCCATTCACACATAAAAGGTCAGTTCAGCCCTGACCTCAGACTTACCCAATGGGTCTGTGCAGAGTTAATATGAGTGATTAGTTCAGATTTCCCCCTCCAGCATTTCACAGTGATGCTATGAACTGTTGGCCACTGACTCTGCTGGAGACTGCCATGTGAGAACTTTCTAATGATACCAAAATTCTCTGAAGGTGAAACCCACTCCCCATCCACAGTACATGGTTTTCATGACAAGTATCACATCTTACTGATTTCTTAACACTGCTCAGTTGGAGTGAGTCACACCCCTGGAAAAGGTGGCCCATATTAAGCCCCAGGTCAGTAGTCCATGGATTTTGGAAATGCTACATCTGTCTGCTGTGGCCATTTCTAAAAGATATCCCAAGGAATTAAACTGAAATAAAAGTAACTGAGCTTTACATGGAAACAAGCTTTCTGTTGGACTTGCAAAATTAAAAAATGTGGCTGGGCCCTCTGTAGTATCTCTTCTCAGATTATGAACAGTTCCTTCCTAATACTTGATGGCTTTTTGTAACTTCTACTTTTAAATGTAACATTTTTCCTGCCCGATTTATCTCAACAGACTTTCTCAATGCCTCAAGAATCAGCTGAAGTTACACATTTTTGAAGCCAAACTTAAAACAAGTTGAAAGATGGAAAGGGTAATTTATCATAAACAAAATTCCTTAAGTATTAAGTTCAGTAGCAGTTGCACTCAAATGTCTAATGAGACAACTGGAGAAAAAGTCTCTTTCTGGAGGAGTCATAAAGCTTTAGAACATTTGTCTCTGCTGATCTGGTGATGACTGCTCTTCCAAAAAAGGTCTCCAGCTGTATTAGGTGGGAACCAACAAAAGCACAGAGATACCCAAGTTTGAATTTAGCTCAAAGACAAAATATAACTATTATATTATTATTTAATATCAATTTGTATATTAAAGCACACACACACATGCATGCATAAAAAGCACGAGTGATGAAAAGTTACTCGACTTATAAAGATGTCGTGGCAAAATGCTGCCTGCAAATCTGTGAGGAGGTTCAGCACTGACTCAGCCTGAAACATCTGTCTCTCTCCTGAATCAATGCCCCCTTAATTTTCTTTATCCTCAAGGCTTTTCAAATTTCTTTTGGCAACTTCACCTTCAGACAATGTACCCTGACTGTTTAGGCTTAATACAGGACAGGGGCTAAAAATTTGGTATGGATTTCAAGCTTATATGCTAAAAGAGACAGTGGTAACAGTAACTACAGCAATTAGAACAGACTTTGCTAGCAAAAACTACTAGGATATCCTGACATGTGAAACTGTAATGGCAAACACTTCTCAACCTGGCTTTTCCTTATTGTAAGGATGCTGGAAGGGTCACTGTAATCACAGCTTCAAGGGTTGAATTTTTTAACACAAATGGTAAGAGCTACTACAACAGGGCAACTTTTACAGTACGTGGAGCAGGCTGGGGAGGAGCAGTTATACTTCTGCTCAGATGAAAGCCTGAATTTGATTAGGATTAAACCATATAGGAGGCTGTTCAATTTTAGTGTGTCTGAACCACAACAATGAAAAATGCATCAATTAATGTTCATAAGTAGTACATAACTTCTTACAATATGTACATAATAGTCAAGTTACCATGTTCTTCATGCCCATATTTGAAGACTGGTTGTATCAGAACTGGCTAAATATCCCTTAGTAAATCTATTTGAAATTACTTCTGTGGAGAGATCTGTGGAAGTCTGTAATGATGGCAATTGGTTCTTGAGTTATTTAACACCAGAATATTCTGGGTAGCCATTCTAGGATGTTTGTACAAACCCTGCTGTTGATAAGGATACCTCCCTTGCACAACTCAGCTCTTTTCCAATACCCAACTTTTCCCTGCTCAAAGATTTATGTGAGATGGGGAAGGTTTCTCACAAAGGTTTGTGACTGTTGCTTTTGAGCAGTTTTTGGAGGTTATCTGATCTAGCAATGATGATTAATCTATGAAGCTGTTGTTTGCTGATTACCTGAAAATTGAGTTTTCAAAACAATAGATCTCAGACTCAGAAGAAAAAGAGTTATCATGGCATCTAGATGGTTTCCCAGACAGAGAAAATTTGTTTCAGTTTTTCTTTACTAGTGTTTCAGTTCAGCCTTCTTACCCTTTCCTCAGAGACTTTGTGACTTAAGTTTTGCTTTTCCTCTTTGCTTCTATTACTTAATCCATAATTTAATACTACACATGAAGGAAGGAAGCTATTAAAAATCAATTCAAAGGCTTATGTTAACTTGGAAAAATAGCACTGCAGCAAATGCTTTTTTTTTCCACAACAATATCCCAGGTGGTATCAGATCAGAATTTTCTACAGCTACTTCCAAGGGAAAAACAGCTCTGCAAAATCTTCCAGTATCACAGTATCTTAAGTAGGAGCTTCCCTTTTGCACCGAAAGAGATACACAAAGTAGAAGTTGAACCAGCATCTCTGTAGGGAAGTAGCAGGAAGAAAAGGTTGGGAAAATGTGAGCTTTTCCAGGACTGGAGTAGGATTTTAAACTCCAGCGTAGATGCTGAAGTTTAAAATCTCTTGGTAGCCTTGAGGTACTGGTGAACATTGGGCAGATCACTGGACCCACTGTGGAAAGGATTTTAACCCTTCCTGTCTTTCAAAAAGGTGGTTCAAAGGCTTAATCAAAATACTTTGAGAACATCAAGAGAATGGAGCTACAAAAAATATCATTAATAGCAGGAAAACTTAAAAAATGAACTCCAGCCTTCACCATATACATTATTCTGAAAGAAGAAAGTATCTCTGAGCTAAAAAGTTGACTAGGATATATCTTTACCCCTTATGAAATAGTCTTTCAGCAGCTTTGTCCTCCACAGTACCAAGGTTTCTGTAATCTCATTTGAAAAAAACATATTAAAAGCACCCCAAATCCTCAGACTTTCATGACAACTGACAATACAGGAAACATAGACATATATTTGTCTATATCTATATCTAATCTATATCTGTGTATATATATATATATATCTGTATATATATATATATATATAAATTTTCTGTTTTTAAAAGTTTGAGGATTTGGGGTGCCTTTATTATGTTTTTGAACAGATATATATATATTATAAAAGCCATGCTGCAAAGATGACAGGAAAAGTAATCTGGAATTGAATTCAATTTACAGTTCCCAGATCATGCAGCCTCCCTGACTCATCCAAGCCACTCTGCTTTATCAGAACTGCCAGCACCACACTGAGACAGTGTGCAATAAAATATGGAAAATATGTTCACAGTGTGTGACCTGAATAATGCTATGAGCTGTCATGAAAAACACTTTCTTCTCACAGTGAAATGCCACAATGCAGTTCATTAGCTTTGAAGCAGACATATATTGCTGCTGCTACTGGTACTGCTTCTGCCATACCTGTTTTGTGTACAGAGGATTTCAGGGCTCAGTATTACACACTCAGCCTCCTTCAACAGCCCAAAATGCAAAACTTCACTTCTGGCCATAGTCCTGAGTAATATGAGATGGAATCATTCCTACGCATCTGAATGGTGAAATGCTGTGAGATAACATCCTCATATGCTCCTCCTGCCCTCAGTGTGGGGTAAAAACTGGCTGCCCATGAGCCAGTCCTTTGCAGACACAGGAACTTAAGCAGCACAGATACTCCAATAAAACCACATGACACTACTTTCATGCAACTCAGTTTGTAGAAACAGATCTAGTTGTACCTGTCACTGACCAAGTCTGAACCCTCACTTTTCTCATTGCAGCTGTAGCATCTTCGTGTTTGCCAAATAATAAATAAAGCTGTACCATTCTTTCTTCTATCTTAGTATAGAGCTTGGGCTGGCTACTGTTATTCATTCAAATAATACTTCTGCACCTAGGATTTTAGTTCAAAGCACTGAAATTTTTCTGCATTTCATGCCTGTATCATGGCACGGCAAGAGAATACTGCAGCATTTCTTCTAAAGGCTCCAAAGCACTGAAAACACCTGCATCACTAAGTAATGGTACATCTAGTACCTTCAGTAGGAGAAAAACACTGAATAATTCAAGTTGGGAAGAACATTCCTCTTTAGTCCAAATTGTGTGAAAAGTTGAGCTAACTCCAAAGTTAGGCCAGGGAGGCAGGGTATCAAGAATAATCACTTTTATCTGTCACCACTAGGCAGGACAGAAATTAATGTTTTCGTGTGGATTAAATGCAACATTGCTAAGAGCTGATGAGGAAAAAAAAATGCCATACAATATAGATTCCACAGCAATGAACTGATAAAGAATGATTGATTTTAGCACTTCATATTTACTACTCCATTGACACTTTCTGCTTTTCCAAAGATTGGATGTGCAAGGCATGCAGCTGATGTTTTTAAAGTCAATTTAAAGGGTAGATAATTTCAGAGAGGGACTGATTTTTAAATATCAGGGTTTTCTTGCAGTACAAACTGCAGCAGAAGACAACCAAAGACACCAAGCTGCAAGATCAGTCTGCAGTTCTTCTAGGCACTGGTTTTTGAAATGTTGTGCTTGATTCAGTGGTCACAACAGAATAAGGCTGGCCAGGACATTTCTAAACGGCCAAAACTGCTACAAGGAGTTGATGTTCCACATCTTCTGCGTTCACTACCTTCCCTGCATAGCAGCCAAGCCACTTCTTGATCACTGTGCAGCATCAAAGTGCCACTCTATCCACTAACTGAGATCAGGCTGAGTAGACTGTATGTAAGAAGTGAACACAGATACCTCAGAATTTCACACACATGTCAAAGGTAGGCAAAAGACTGACTAGTCTCCCTAGAGCCTTCCTTCCACCTTCTCCTTCCCTCTTGCCTGTAATATTGTGGGTTATGTAAGAACCTTGTTACAGGAAATGGTGCTTATAAAGGGTTATGTGAGGTGAGGATCATATGTGTATGATAATGTGGTTCTTCCTTCTAAAATCTCTTCCAGAATGCCTCTTAGGCATATACAGCAGTGTGCAGTACTCCCTGAGGTGACTATGTGTTTAAGGAAGTAAGAGGGGAGAAAAATGCACTACTGAGTTAGCAGAAAAACTCGTGTGAGATTGAGCAGCTCATGCGCTCTGGTGCTCATCAGATAACTACAGGGGTTTTTTAATCTTAAATTTCCATTCTTTAGACATTGAGTACCCATGTCCCCCACTGTTACCTAGGATCTAGAGGAGGGCAGCTCCAAGGAAATAGCTTTTCTTTGCTGGCTCCATAGTCCCTTTCCTCAGGCAGCTGGAAGTGAGGCACTGAGCCACACCAGCAGTTCTCACCTGCCTGGTGCATGTGGATCTGCACTGGCTGTGAGCACAGACAACTGAGATGTTACTGTGCTGCTCTGGAAAAGAGCCAACCACCACCTACAGTTTTGTTGAACAAGGCTTTGCTACAAGAAAAGCTATTAGCTAAAGGCACAAAAGCATCTGGCTGAAGAGGCTGGAGGCAGTTTTGAGATCTGAAGTTTGTTAGTAAATGCACCTGCCTCCTTGGATGCTTATGCTCCTGCAAAATTATGACCAGGCAGGATGGGTTCGAAGATCCCTAGAGAGGAGCAAGTCCAGTTACCATCACAGGTATTTCTGTCAGTACCAGCAACAGAATAAAAGCTCATAAACTTTTTTTCTTATTATTTTCCTTTTTAACTGGGCATGGTCCAAAGGTGGAAGAGAAGTAGTAAAAGGACTTGAGAAGCCTGCAGCAAGAAGGAAACAGTCTGTGGATTTTACTAAAATAGACAGAATCTGAATCTGGTGCTGTTTCAAGGGTCACGCATTTTATAAGTAACACAGCAGAAGCAACATAGGCATGAAAATTATGTTAGATTGACTTTGGATTGTTTTACTTATTAAAACATGCTCAAGTTCCAGAGTTTTCTATGAGTCAAGTACACAGTTAAGAAAAGCACACCATTCCAGACTTTCCTGAAAAGAGTGGGTTCCTGAAAAAGAAATTGCCTAAAAATGTTGATTATAAACCCTTTCCAAGTGGCGAGTCAAGTTTTGAATTTTCAACACAGCAGTTCCTCAGCAGCAGCCTTTTGTTCCTAAGCCATGATAAAATCAAGGTAGCTTCAAGACCCTTGCTCCAAGATTTCAGTAGGCTCTGGTCACGCATGAACCTTTTCTCATTCTAACTTGCTTATGTGCTTTATCAAATTAAAGCATCTGCAGAGTCCACAGTTTCACAGAGCTCACACACATCCAGAGCAAAATCAGCTCTGCTTGGAGGGAGCCAATGCCCTACTTCTCAGGGTGGGCTTTTTCCATGCCAAAGGAGTCTCAGTCATTTGGGCTCCACCTTCCCTCCAACCAAACCAACCAAAAATTTCTAAAGGAGTTTTTTCAACAGGAGCAGTGAATTCCCTCACCTGCCCCAATTCCCTTCTTTCTAGGCACTGGCAGAATCATGACACACATGTTAAGAGGATGGTCACATACACACAGAGGGTCACATTTAATTGCATGTTACTAATGATGGAAAATGGCAACTTCAAATAGAGCTTTAATTTCAAATAAAGTCATTTTCAAGCTTAACCTCTGTCCTCAGGGTGAAAGTGGGATGTCTGTGTCAGTTGTAATATGACATGCAGCTTGCTGTGTACAGTAGCTCTGCAGTAAAGGATATCAGATGGTTTGTGGTGGTGGGAAGACCCTGCTCTTAAGGACTGCAGTCTTACTGTACTTGCAGAATTCCACCTTAAAAGTAATTGGACGTCTCTGTAGCTCAGAGAAGGTTTGCTAAGCAATGACACACTGTGCTTGGATCTGAAAACATAACATCTGGAAGCCAAATGTTAGAGGCAATATAAAAGGGCCAGCCCAACAACCCAGAGGGGCACTTCTAAGCCAGGAACATCTTCAGGATGGACATTTTCCTTCTCTGTGTGTTCCTGCCTCTGGTGACTGTGGCATGGGGCCAGTACAGTGACTATTACTATGGTCCTTATAATTATGGAGATAATGATGAATGGGTCAATGTGTACCGGCAAGGTTTCAACTTTCAGTGCCCACATGGGCAGGTGATCGTGGCCGTCAGAAGCGTCTTCAGCAAGAAGGAAGGTTCTGACAGACTGTGGAACTATGCCTGCATGCCAGCATCCCAGAGCCTCGGTGAGCCGACAGAGTGCTGGTGGGAAGAGATCAACAGGGCAGGAACCGAATGGTAGGATAACCCCAACCATCCCTGGAGGGCACAGCCCTGATAACCCCTGTGGAATGTGGGTCCTAATACTGTGGTCAGAGCAATGCAATGCATATGAATGCCATGATAACCAGCAGGCTTCAGTGCCTTAAGACTCATTAATCACAATGCATGGAGCTGATCAGCCTCACATTTGCCTTCCCTGTAGCAATTTCTTGCTGGAGGGTGTGAGTGTGCTTTACAAATGGGGTCCTTTGGTCACTCACAACCTCAGCTGTGAAGTGGTAGGTCTCACTCTTGTTTCAATGATAAGGAAAATGAGGCAAGGACCTGCTTCACAGGAGAGCATAAAGTCCCTCTTGCAAAGTCACACTGAATCAGTGACTATTTGGGAAACAAATTACCAAACTCCTCACTCCATCCTCATGCTCTTATCACTAGAAAAAATAATCTCTGTATTGCACGGGCTCTTTGCTTTGTGTTTCTGTTGCTAAGCTTTTTGGCTTAGGTGTAGACAAGTGCTGTTTTTTAGTTGTGCTGTTATTACAAGAGCCAAAAATCCACACTAACAAGCGATGGTAGTGGCATAAATATCTGCATGGTGATAGCAGATCATGTTAATTTCCTAATACTGTCAATTTGCTTAACTAAATGTTACATTTTCCATCAACCTTGGGGGGAAAGGTGATCACATTATGTGGCTGCAATGATTTCTGGAAATTGTACAGTATTTAATATTTGGGCAGAATACCCAGTATTTAATTATTTTCTGAGTTTTTTAAATGAAATGGGAAACAGAGTTTTGGACAGCTCTGGGATTAAAATGTGCTTTGGACAGAATGCAATGCATGCAGGAATGAGTATTTTTTAATAGTGGAAGTGGTTTTGTCCCAAAAGTTGCAATGAGATTTTTTGAATTTTGTTATATGGGAATAGGTTATGAAATGTAAAGTTTCTGATTTTTATATGATTCAAATTTTTTGTTCTGAATTATTAATACACTTTCATTTACCACGTGACACATGCCTATGGCTGATGCAATTGCTAAGGGAAAAAATGATTGACCCTGTGTTTAATTTTGGAATAAGATTTGAAAAAAAACAGGGAGAGCTGCAAAACAAGCAAAAAGAACACATTGTGATAATCCTGGATGACTTCTTAATTTTTTATACATTGATGCAATTTCTATTTTTTGCATAATAATAATAATTTTGAATTATTTTTGAAACATTTATTTTGTTCAAAATAAACCTATTATTCTCTTTCTAAAAATCCCTGGCAGCAATTGCTCAAGTTTACTTCTCACAGACGGGATACTGTATAAGTCTATACAGAAAATTTTCTTCTGCTATGTAACCATTTATCACTGTGCTCTGTATGCTTAGCATGACTACAACCACAGTGCATTATCTGAATCTTGTTTCCTTCACCTTTTAAAAAAATCTTTTCACTTTGTCCTCTTCATTGCCTACTTTTTCCTATAGCAAACCCTATATTTCCTCCAAATGTATTTCTTTTTCAACCCCTCTTTAATTGCTTATCTCTGCTTTTCTCCCTTAACTAGTTTTTTGAGTTATTTTAGTACTTCTTCATTAGCTCACCTTTCCAGTCCAACATCCCTTCCCTT